>NC_042617.1:137489072-137789072 GCF_901001135.1 Rhinatrema bivittatum
GCTAACTTCATGGAGTGTCCCCTAGTCCTTCTACTATCCGAAAGAGTAAATAACCGATTCACATCTATCCGTTCTAGACCTCTCATGATTTTAAACACCTCTATCATATCCCCCCTCAGTTGTCTCTTCTCCAAGCTGAAAAGTCCTAACCTCTTTAGTCTTTCCTCATAGGGGAGTTGTTCCATTCCCCTTATCATTTTGGTAGCCCTTCTCTGTACCTTCTCCATCGCAATTATATCTTTTTTGAGATGCGGCGACCAGAATTGTACACAGTATTCAAGGTGCGGTCTCACCATGGAGCGATACAGAGGCATTATGACATTTTCCGTTTTATTCATCATTCCTGAACCCTTGCCAAGTCCGCTGGTTGCTATTTTTCAGCCAGTTCACCTTTACCCTCCTTTATATACCAACCTCCAAGAATGCAAGGGCCGACGCCTTATCCAGGACCTTTGAGACGAACGACACCCCAGTGACTCCCCAGTACATCATCAACCCTGCGAAGGACCTCCTGGCTGCCACCCAGACGGTTCCACTGGGGAAAACAGTGGTGCCCCTCCACCTTCGACAGAAAGTCCTAGCATGGGCTCATGACTCCCTCACTGCCGGGCATCCCGGAAGAGCGCGTATGCTGGATTTACTATGGCAGTACTATTGGTGGCCGCAGATGGAACAAGATGCCAGGACTTACATCAACTCCTGCCTGACTTGTGCCCAACAGAAACCGTTGCCTGGGCATCCCTGGGGCCTCCTGCAACCCTTGCCCGTGCCTAAGGAGCCATGGACTCAACTTTCAACAGACTTCGTCATGGAACTACCCCCCGTCGAGTGGCCACCACGTCATCTGGGTAGTTGTCAATAGATTTTAAAAAATGGCCCACTTCACCGCTCTCCCCAAACTCCCTTCAGCCCAAGAACTGGCCCAGCTTTTTACGCAGCACATCTTTCGCCTTCATGGACTATCACAGCACATAGCCTCTGATCGAGGAGCTCAGTTCACAGTGAATTACTGGCGATTGCTATGTAAGAAATTCAGGGTGCAACTCGACTTTACTTCTGCATATCATCCACACGGTAATGGACAAGTCGATCACACCAATCGAATCCTAAAGTCCTTCCTCCACTCCTTCGTAAACAGTAGACAAGACGACTGGGCATCCCTGCTCCCCTGGGCAGAGTTTTCGCACAACTCCCATACCCACTCTGCAACTGGTTATTCACCTTTCCAGGTTGTCTATGGTCAGCAACTGGCCCTGCTGCTTCCCACTCCTCTCTCGCTGCCCTCTCCCGTGGCTCAACTCACCACACAACAACTACGTTCTCTCTGGACCAGCACCCAGAATAATCTTCTATGTGCAGCTGAAGCAGCTAAGAAGGGGGCCAGTAAACACCGCTGGCTTGTTCCCCTCTTCAAGACAGGGGACAGGGGACCGAGTATGGCTGAGTACCTGCCACATCCGCCTCCGTGTACCCTCAAAGAGATTGGCTCCCAGATACATTGGTCCTTTTTCCGTCACTGAACGTGTTGGACCGGTCACATACCATCTAAGACTAACTTCTTCACTGAAGATTCACAACACATTCCATGTTTCCCTCTTAAAACCACTAGTCTTTTCCTGGCCACAAGGTAAGCCACCTGAACCACAAGACTTGGTGGCCGAAGAAGAGCAGATATACCAGGTGAAGGAGGTTCTGGACATGACGCCACCACAAGTGATGGATGTACTTTATTGCCTGGGAAGGGTTTGGCTATGATAATACTTGGGAGCCCGCCTCTAATATACTCGACAAGTCGCTCCTCCGGCAGTTCCACTCACCCATCCCGATAAACCTGGACCTTCTAAGAGGGCCATAAAGGAGGGGATACTGTTAGAATCCACGGCTGCAGCCGCCCATGGCCGGGTCCTCTTACCTCTGCCAGGAGGTAATCAGGCCCGGCTCTCTTCTGTTGCCACTCGCCGCACCCGCTGCCAACCGCCACTACAGTGGCCAGCCCTCTCAGCCCTGCACGCCGCCACCCTGACCTCCGCATGTGGCTCCCTAGGCATTGCTGCCAATTTAAAGGGCCCGTGGCGGGAAAGTTCCCCGCAGCCCATGAAGATGACATCAGGCAGGGTGGATATATATACCCTGCCCTGCCTCTAGCACTTTGCCTCAGCAATGGGTCCTGCTCTGTTTAGACTGCGAGTTCTGCGTTGATTCCTGATCCTGCATTCCTGCCTTGATTCCTGATCCAGTGTTCCTACCTTGCTCCTTAATTCCTGTCCCTCCGGATTGATCTCCTGGTTTTGACTCTGCCTCCCTGACTCTGCTTGACCTCTGCCTGCCTGACCTCCACCTGATAACCTGACTCTGCTTGACCTCCGCCTGCCCTGACCTCCAGCCTGTTTCTCTGTCTACGCCTATTTGCTGCCCATCCTGACCACTGGCCTGTTCCTGGTTCCGTCTGTCTGCCACCTACTTCGACTTTTGCCTGCCTGACGCCGTTTCAGCCTCCTCCTCCTCTGGTTCTATGCCTTGAGAGACCCCCGTCTAAGTCCTGCTGACCCCGGTACCCAAGAGCTCAACCTGCGGGGAACGAGGGCTGATAAAGGTGAAGCTCCAGTAGAGTCGTCTCTGCCTGCACTGCCTCCCGACGACGAGGACCAACAGGGGCCCTCTCCTGGTGGTAGTGCCAACCTCTACTCGGCTCAAGGGTCCACAACCCTAACACCTAAAACAAACAAATAACTGTTTGCCTCCATTAAAGTTATTATGATAGATAAGTGGAAAAGAATACACACTTATAAAATAATCCGCCTTATCTGTATTTCAATTTATTATTTATTGAAAACCAAAAGCAAAAGCTATATTGAAAAAGCTCTGATGCATTAAAGAATGACCTTCATAATAGGTATCATCGGTACATGTTTTCACATTCAGTACTCCGCCTTATAAATAATCATTGGTCATATGTCCATGTGTAGAATTCTTTTTGAAAATTTTTTTATATTGCAAATAAAACACTGTTTATGGTATTGAAAGCACTTTTCTAATTAATGGCAAGTATCCACCATGGGTGAAAGTCCAGAAGTGAAATCCAACACGGGCACACATTTCAAATTTGAATAGTTCTTTTTCAAGGTTCTTTTTCAGGGTACAGTATTTATGCTTGCATTTGAGTAAAAAGAAATATTAAATTAAAATGTTTCACAGAAAGACATCAGTATTTTGAAAATACCTGCTTACTTGTCCAAACATTGTAATAGAAATGGCGTCTGGCCAGATACATTGTCAGTGCAAGGTTACCTGAAAGAAGCCTGTCATTTATATAAACATGTCAAAAACTAACAAAGCCCAAATGGTCCTCTCTTAATAATATCACAAATGCCAACAATCAGAGGACACTAAATTTTGTCATGTACACAAATGTTCAGTATAGCTAAATAGATTATCCCATATGTTGGTGATAACCTTATGTTTATTGATACCATTTTTAATTTTCTCAATTTGTTCAAGTTTTTCAATTTTTTTAGATAAAGATAACAACAGAATATTGCCCACATGTCTTTACACAAGTAAGTACCAATCAATTTCATTTTTATGTCCATGTGCATGGATAGGATTCAAATAAAAAATCCACTGTTGTTTTTTATAATTCAAAGAGCGGAAGGGATCTCCTCCCCGTAAGCTCACTTGTACTTTCTCAGTGACCTGCCACTTCAGATCTTCAAAGCTATGCGATTGTTGAATACAATGTTGTACAATAGGTGTTTGTAATTTACAAGTCTGTATATAACTTCAATGTTCAATGAGGTGTTTCTGTACAGCATGTTTGGTTCTCCCTATATATCTTTTTCAAGAAGGGCAGACAATCATGTAAATTACATTTGAGGTGGTACAAGCCGTGTAGTGTTGTGCTCTGTATTCTTTGCCCGTTTTGGAATCACTCCAGGTTGGGCCAATGATGGAAAATTCAGAAAAAGAATATCCTTTACATTTCCAATGGACTGCTGTATCAGAGACTATATCTATTTGTGTGTCCCTTGATGGCATCCAAGAATGAACGACATAATCCATTATGCTTTTGCCACAGGTGTGCATTATTAGTGGTGTTTCAGCAAATATTGGCTATATCTGTAAAATTGGCCAATAGCGACGTACAAGGGAAGCTACCAATGTAGATCTTGCTGAGTATTTTAACACACATACCAGGGAATTGTCTTCATTGTGAGTAGTGTTGTCAACTAAGAGCCACCACCAGTTTGCATGTTTGGCTCATTTAAATGCACGTTTAATGATTTTGTAAAGGTATCCTCGCACAATCTTTAGAATAGAATTGTCGCCTGAGTTAAAAATTCTGATTTTTTAGAACAAAGTTTTTGAAAGCATAAAACTGCCCAACTGTTAAGTTAGTTTTAAAGTGATATGGATGGAAACTCCCAAAATGGAGCAGCATATTTCTGTCACTTGGCTTCCAATAAATGGTAGTACTCAAGCTGGAGCCCTCTTTCATGATGGTTACATTAAAAAAATTAATGGTATAAAAATCATGTGTCTTCGTGAAACAAAGATTACTGTCTAAAGTATTAAGCCACTCCACAAAGGCAAATAAACCTGCTTCATCTGATTGCCATAGAAAAAAGATATTGTCTATATATTGCACCCACAAGTATGCTGGTTCAAAATTTGGAGCTGAATACTGGAAATACTCTTCAAATTTAGCCATATATAAATTAGCTAAATCTGGAGCCATCATAGCTCCAATTACGGTGCCATGTACCTATCTGTAAAATACGTTGTCAAAATAGAAAACTTTTTCTCGCAGGGCTAGAGTGGCTAAGGTACATAAATCAGTAGATACCATATGCGGCCGTGGTCTACTATCCAAAGATTCCTGGATCACCTGAAGTGCCTCGGCATTTGGGATACTGGTATATAATGCTTTGATGACCAATGTAACCAAATACGTATCTTGTACATCTATGATAGATTCTATAATAAGTAACACAAATACACAGCAAGGTCATTTTTTGAAATAATGCAGGCCTAAACACCATTTATTTTCCATGACATATTGGAGGCATTTTCAAAACCTTGACTTATATAGTCACCAAAATGAATGTAACTATCTGTTCTCCAGTTTTTAAATCTTAGGGGGTCATTTATCAAATCGCGTTTTCGCATGCATTAAGCGCCTTTAATGCATGCAATAGCACCATAATGCATGGTGCGATGCAAATCTGAAAAAGATTTACCCAGGTAGAGAGTCCATCAAGCTACATTGAGAGAACATTGCACAAATCTCATCTTTGGGTGAGTTTCCTCACTCTGAAGGTCATCAAATCTTCACAAGAGAGCACTGTTCTGTTTGTACGTCTTACTTTGAATGACAAAGTGGCCCCTAACCCCTACACTAATACCTAAACCTCACCTCGAGTGACTAGGTGGGCCTCCCATAGAGATATAAATACCTATCTAGTGTGAGGGCATTATGGCTAGTCAGTCTCTCTCTCTCTCTCTCTCTCTCTCTCTCTCTCTCTCTCTCTCACTCACTCACTCACTCACAATAAAGCCCTATCACATGGCTTTATGCAAATGAAAAAGGTGTACATTATGGCTAGTCAGTCTCTCTCTCTCTCACTCACTCACAATAAAGCCCTATCACATGGCTTTATGCAAATGAAAAAGGTGTAGGGAAAGCCCACTTGGCCAAAATATCCTCCCCTTTTTCTCATTTGCAAAGCACCAAAAATTATGGTGCTTTCGCATGCATTAACAGCATATTTGCATGCGAAAACGCCATATAGCACTTTGATAAATGACCCCCTTAGCTTGGAAACAGGAACATGCTTGGCTTGGCATAGGAAAACTCAGATGTCCAACATGCACCAGCAATGCTGGTCTCTGGGGTAGACCTCCAGCCACTTGAAAGCCCTTTTGGACTGCCGCTGCAAAGCAGTTTGTGCTTGAGGACAGACGAAGGTTGAGGGACTCAGAAGATGACTCTGGAGATGTGGACAAGACGCTGAAGACTTGGAACAAGACTAAGGCTCTGAGAGAGTCCGGTACTGCTGTGCGCCCTACACAACCCCAGGGCTGGCCGCGAACCTCGCCAATAGCAGCGCAGGCACTGGACTCAAAGTCTTGGAACAAGATGGAATCTGGAACAATAACTCCAAAGACCAGGATAGGATTCAGGAACTCGGGACTTGGGATTCAGACTCAGGAACTCAGATCCAGGATCTCGGACTCAAACTCAGGAACTTAGACTCAGGATCTTGGAAGACTCTGAAGACAAACCGGCGGAAGACTCAGGCAGGGCACTAGGAACAGGAACCGAAGACTTGGAAACAGGCTTGGAAGCAGGACTGAAGACTTGGACTCAGGAAACCAGCAACTAGACGAGGACCAGGAACAGAAGACCATCGATAATCACGTGATAGGAAACCAGGAATAAGATGAGATACCAATGAAGGACTTTGCAGGAACCAGGAGACCACAGGATCAGAAGACCCTTACGAAATCAACAAGAAAGCATTTGAAGAGCCCTTTTATAGGGCTAGCGGAATGACATCATCAGAAGGGGCCGTGAGCTTTTCCCATCACAGTCCCTTTAAATTCTAAACAGAGGCATGAGAATGCACATCTAGGAGAATGCCGGCATGCATGAGCAGGGATGGAAGTCGATTGCCCTCAGGGCATGAAGATTATGGCAGCCTAGCATTGGGCAGCACATCAGAAGATGATAGCATGGATGACAGAGGCAGCGTCCAGCCACATGGTGGCAACAGCGGCATCTCTAAGCAGGAATCTGTGGCCAGGCCTAGGTGGTGTCAGGGACAGCGATGCTTTGGCTGTGGAGAGCAAGTGCAGCGGTGGTGTCATTGAGTTGTAAGTGAGACTACTCGTGAGGCTCTCCCATGAGTGGTATTGCAACAGATGCAGACCCAGATTTAGGAATAGGCAACATAGGCAACTGCCTGGGTGCCAACTTTTGAAAGCGCCAAATATGCAGGCCAGAAAGGATCCTGCTTCTGCTTGCTTTATGGCCATGTGCCAACACAGCATCAAAGGAGCCTGTTAAGGTACAAAACCTTAAATCTGATCCTGGGGGCAAAATAAAAGTCCTAGCACTTCTCAATGTTGATAATCTCAAGGAACCTTTTATTAATATTAAATGTTCCTGTATTTTTCAGATCAGAATATTACCACATGTTCTTGGTGAGAAACATCAAGAGTAACATCAAGAGTAACATCACCTGATAGAATAATAATAATGGCCTTTTCTTTTCCTGCCAAGGATGGCCTTCTTGCAATGCAGGGAGGTGCCTTACAGGTCCGAGAGCTTAAAGCACATTTTCTTAATACTGGAAATTTAACTTCTGAGTAAGGAGTAAAACTTAATTCACATTTCTGGAGGCCATATTATATTATTGCTCTACTCAGTGTGGTAGTGTTTAGCTGCTTCTATCAGACCCACAATAGAATAACTTGGGCCACCAGAAATGTGAGTTTACCTTGGAACCAGGAGTTTAATTTCCAGTGTAAGCTCTCAAGACAGGTACCTACAGCTGAGCAATACACCAGCGCTGTGCATCACAACTTTGACATACTGTTTAACTCTATAATGCCCATCTTAGGGAGCTTACACTTTGTTCAGCTTGCTGTAAATGACCACTCCAGAGAGCAAATTCTTGAATCCAAGCCCATTTTGGCAGAAGATGGCAAGTAAAATCAAAGCATAAGCTCTCGGGGGGGGGGGGGGGGGGGGGGGGGGGGCGGCACCTACAACTAGCTTAACAAAGCATAAACACTCTCTGGGAGGGAGGGGGACCTGCAGCTGAACAAGATGCCAAAGTCAGATGCACATTACCAAAGTGCATACTGCATAGCTGAAGATACTCTCCCCAGAGAGCTTATGCTTTGATTTTTCTTGCCATGCCTTACCAAAATGGCATTGCATGTGAGTTTGATGCTTCTGGGTATATTCTCTCATTCAAGGCCATTTTGACAAGGAATGGCAAGTAAAATAAAATAATAAGCTGTCTGGGAAGGTACCTACAGCTAGATGAACAAAGCATAGGCTGTCTGGGTGGACACCAACAGCTGGACAGTGTACATTTTAGCACTGTGCATGTACTATCCAGCTGTTCAGGAAAACAAAGAAAACCTGTGACTGGTGCCTGCCTCAAAGAGCTTATGTTGGCAGTTTAACTCCTAGGTCTAAGGTGGAGTAAACTCACATTTCTGGTAGCCATTGCTGTCTAATGGTGTGTCCAGTGTGATACTCCACCTCAGACCAATATAAGTTCTCTTGAGCAGGAACTTACAGCTGAACAATGTGTAAGCTCTCTGGGGAGGGCACCTACAACTGAATAGTATTTTTTTATTTATTCGTAGAACTACAAACATCAATTACAGCCATTAGGGATGCACAGCACCAAAGTGCATACTGCTCAGCTATAGGTGCCCTCCCTAGAGATCATACCCTTTGATTTCACTTGCCATGCCTTTCCCAAATGACCTTGTATGCAAGATTGTGCCCAAGTTGGATGCCCAGTGTCAAACGCCTTCCAACTTCTTTACTCTTGTTTAAAGCACTTTTAAAAGCTCTTTTCTGCATTAGTGTGGTTTTTCAGGTTAACTTGTATTTTAGTATGCTTTTTTTTACTCCTATTCAATTTGCATCACATTAGCTTACTGCATGCCATGGGACCACTCTTTTTAAGTAAATGTTGTGCTAAAATTTAACTATGATTTTAGCATGGGTTTTATTACATCAGTCCCAACAAGCCTGTACTTGCATTGTTTTGCCCTTTGTTTTTGTTTCACTTTGGCCAAATGGTCATGAGTGATTCTGTCATGATGAGCTATTAATCTTAGTTCTAAGAAAGTTTCCATTTTGTGGGTCGCCTATCAGATTATTAGCTCCTTGCAATGCTAAATCTCTTGAAGCATAATATAAGGTAATATCCAATAATAGGTCCAATACTTTACACTTTTGTGCAGACTCTGAGCTTGTCTATTTTTTTACATGGTTCAATTATGTATGTTGTTTATCCCAATGTGTACTTTCACTTGCAGAAAGGATGGGCAATTTTTAAACAGCTAATTTGTCTGGGCAAATAGCCATTTAGAATGGAGTTGGGCATTATACCCCTCAGACAAAGCAGAGAATACCTTATCAAAATGGTGATAAATCACTTTCCCCCAAAAGAGCCATAAATGAAAGATATCCCAAAAACTGACCAGCAGAGTTCAAAATGAAAACAGAATCAGTTTTTTTGTTCAAGATATATGGCTTGATGTGATGTATAAATCTTTAAAAAGTTCCAGAACTGAAATCATTCAAGGCTAAGGATGGAAAAGACAATAACATGTTTGTTTCATAGTGCTGCTTTATTATTTGACATTGTGTTTTTAAATAAAGGGTAAATATGCCCCTTTGCATGGTTTGGAGTTCATTCCTCCCACTGAGAAAATCCCTTTAAAAAGCACTGAAACTGTCAATCAAATAAAAATAAATTGATGCAAGTAGATGAGATTAGATTCTTTTTGGTTTTATATCTTCCTTAGGCATAGGAGTTTGGTTTTGATGGGAAATATGAGGTTTTCTCTCTATGCATTCGTGCTGGTTTTTTCCCCATTCTTTCCTAAATGAAATAGAGCTGTGAAAATGATTGAAGTTATACTTAAATGAAGCTGAGAAGTGATTAAAGTGTGGGCAGTCGTTTTGGGCTTCTTGCTTTTAATTCATGCTGACATTGTGCTGTGAGGGTGCTCCTTGTGTATCCTGATAATGTACTGCCTGTTGTGGTCCTGGCCGCGAGCACCACGACCAGGCCCTTACCTCCTTGTTCTCGGACCTGCTTCCGCCTCCGGAGCCCTGGCTTGCGGCCTGTTTGGCGGCGTCCCCACTGGGGCTGCGCTGCCGCGAAGGTGCCTGACGATGCCCTGCTCCTAGGCGCGCGTGCGCATGCCACTTGGGCGCCTTTCTAGCCCGTTTCCCGCCAGTGGTGACTCTGCCCAGTTCCTGACGTCAGACGCCGCGGCCTTGATAAGCCGGCTGTGGCCATCCAGTCCTTGCCTTGCAACGGGTTAGCTTCCCGGTTTCCTGTTGCGCTGTGCTCCGGAGTGACTCGCTTGGCGTCGTCGCTCCGTTCCTGCTACAGTACCTGCTTGGTTCCTGTTTACCTGCTTCAGTTCCTGCCTGGTTCCAGTACCCGAGTCTTGCTACAGTTCCTGCCTGGTTCCAGAACCCGAACCCAGTTACAGTATTACTACTGTCCTAGTCTGGTTCCAGTTACCTGTCCTGATCCACGACCCGCCTAAGTCCCAGCGGCCTGGCCCCTACGGGCTCCTCCCGGGGGGACTTCGGCTTCCAAGGGTGAAGCCACCTAAGTCCCAGCGGTTGGGCTCCTACGGGCTCCTCCAGGGGGAGTACCAGCTTCCAGGGTGAAGAGCATCTACATCCCGCCTGAACATCTGCCTCCCGGCCTGCTATTCATTAGAGACATTGACCATCTATTCCCCGTCTCCAGCAGGTCGGCCCAAGGGTCCACTAAACTGAGACTCCCACAACACTGCCAGAGGTAGGGAGCAGGCTCAAAACTCTGAACAAAGGGGGTTTAAGCAGATTTTCTGAAATATGCCAGGCCTTTCAGCTGCTTTTTTAAAATTTTACAGCAGAGGATAAAAATAAAGTTGTTAACCTCACATGGCCATAAATTGTTTTAAGTTCCACATGAGGGTGAATTGAGAGAAAAAAATAGGACCAGTTACTATGACAGAATATTCAACTGGAGTTAAGGGGGCATTTTAGAACATATAGCAATTAATTAAATTTTTAAAATACTCAGTCTCTCACTTTTTCTCTCACTTGAGATGAAAATAATGATTTTACCTCAAGCAACTCTTCTTCCACCTTATGTCTTAAGCAGAAAGTGACCTGCTAAAGCTGGGTTCAAATTCACTTTTACTTTCAAATGCATTCCAATTAATTTCTCCAAAGCTCTAAAACCTTCCATTTTCTAGTAGTATAAAAATCAGGATAACTAATCCAATAGGAAATCTGGTTATATAAAATGGAAGATGTCAATATATGAGAATATATTAGTACAGGAGCACTGGGTCAGCAGTAAAAGAATGTCATTCCTATTAGTTCTGGCAGATTTCTAATACCCCAGTTATCTTGACATTTCAAAACATTTTTTCCAGCATGCAAGTTCAGGAATTAAAGCAACTGGACAAAAGTAAATATGTAAATCTGACTGAATTTCATCTACTTCTAATAATAATAATCAGAGCAATGCAGCTTTTGGGCGATCAGAGTTTATAGACGTATGCTGTAGCTTCTAAATGCAAATCTAGAGTTAGACATTAATGTCTATATTGGCTTCACATTGTTTTGCTTAACTTTTCTTCTTGCCATTCTTGCTTCTTTTCAAAGGAGGCCTCTTCCAAGAAGTTAAGAGCATTTGGAACAATTAAACAATGAATTTTCACATCCTCATTAAAAAATAAATTTAAACGCATATTGTCTTCCTAGTGTAAACATAATGTCAGTCCAAAACTAAAATACAGAGCCTTCAAATGATTGAAATCCTCAATTGTTTTCATCTAAATATAATTTCTTCAGTAAAGATCAGATGCAGCTTTTAAGGAAATAATTCTCTAGTGTATTTTTTCAAAGTTTGCTGCAATTAAAATTTCCCTCAAAAGAATATTACTTTTCTATATGTGCACAGGATGCAGTGGAAAATTGTCATTGGACAAAAATGGTGAGCTTGTGCAACTAGTACTGTCTTTTTTTTTTTTTAACTATGCTCTTTTTACCAACTAGCACAACTTATGAAAATGTCAGTGAGCCAGTACAGCGGGAGGTCTCATTAAGACAGAGCTTTCCAAACTTTTCATGTTGGTGACACACTTTTTAGACAAACATAATTTCACGACACGGTAATTCAGTCTACTAGTAAACCAGAGGTTAAAGGTTAAACGAACGAAACATATTTCGACAATTTATGTATGTTTCCTTAAATATATACATAAATAAAATGTTTCACGACACAACCTATCTCATGAAAACCTTAAATTTATATTAAAAATATATATTCCAAGATTCATGTTATTGTTATAATTTATGAGAAACAATAATAAAACAAATTGCCTGTCCCCCACACCCTCATCTCTCTCCTCCCCCCAGCACATGTCTGGCCCCCACACACTCATATCTCTCCCCCTCAAGCACATGTCTGGCCCCCACACTCATGTACCTCGTCTTTTTGATTGTTGCCAGTTAAGTGCTTCACTCCCTTCCATGATCACCAGACACTGCTGCTTGCAGTCAGTACTTCTCATGGCCAGGCCTCATCGGCAGTAGCAGCCAATGCAAGGATGGCTGGGCTCGTTCCACCCACCAAGCCCCCCCAAAAAACGCGATTGACAGCAAAAATCACCCAATAATAAGCAACCCATAAACTGAAAAAAAAAAGTGAATCTCTAGGAAAAAAAAAAGCCCAAACTCGCATCAGAGTTGACCGGGCTTGCGTGACACACCTGGACACTGCAGGCGACACACTAACGTGTCCCGACACACAGTTTGGAAAGCTCTGCATTAAGAGGTTGATTTTAAGACCCGCACACATGCATCCATGTGCGCGCAGTTCCCGGCATGTGCACATGGCTGCGCTGGCGCGCACATGTTATAAAATCCGATGGCCGCGCGCAAATGCGCACCAGATTTTAAAATACGCATGTGCATGTGTGGGCGGCCTGCAACTCGTGCACGCAAGAGAGGGATTTTATAACCTGCGCGTGGCGATGCGAGTAGGCCTTCCCCAGTTCCCTCCCAGTCCACTCCAATTAAGGAGCAGACTGAGAGAGAACTTCCCTACACCCCTACTTAAGCTTCCTAACTTTTCCCCTCTCTTCCCCAACCCCTAATCCCCCACTATTAGATTTTTTATGTTTTAGTACTTACTTCAACTTCCGATTTGAAGTAACCTCCATGTGCTGGCCAGCTGCCAGTGCTCGTTTCCCTGGGACAGCGGCTAATGATGCCTTTTGAGTGGCCCGGCATGTCGGCGCATAACAGGGTTTACGTGCATGGCCGGGCCCTTGAAAGGCACGACTACGCGCATAACCCCCCGTTTTTATGCACGTGGCCCTTTTAAAATCAGGCCGTAAATATGCAGCATGGGTTCTGCCACATTTTTTATTCTGAACACTTCCCGTACAACAGGCTCGGATTTCGGCATAGGCAATTGACTAAGGCACCAAATTTTGAAGGCTTTCAATATCCTGGCCAAAGCAGATCTTGCTTTTACTTGCTTTGGGGGCCATGTGCCAGCACAGCTTCAAAGGGGAACTGCCATGGCCATCTGCCTAAGGGCACTAAAATCTTAAATCCGGCTCTGGTACAACATACTATTAATAACTAATAATAAGAATTTGTATTTGCATAGCATTTTTTATTTAATAGGATCCCACTACAGCCACATCTGAGACAACAACCTGGCAGTCAAGCTTTAACACTATGTCTAAATACCTCACATTGAGGTGAATTTTAAAAGCCTGGTGCACGCTAAAATCAGGAGAAGCACGTGCATGTAGGGTTTACATGCACCCAGTGTATTTTAAAAGCTGCCTACATGCACATGCATCTCATGTAGTGATCCAGTGCAGGCTCATAGGGCCAAAGAATGTGCAGAGGCAGAATAGGATGAGAGAGACTACTGGGAGTCTGTGAGAACAAAAAAGAGAGAGAGAGATTGGGAACCTGCTTGTGTGTGCTTGTAAGAGAAAGAGCCTGCTTATGTGTATTTATTTATTTATTTAAAAATTTTTATATACCATCGTTCGTATTCACATCACAAAGGTTTACAATACAACATCAAAGGCAATTAAACATACTTGTAAGAGAGAGATTGGGAACCTGCTTGTATGTATGTACCCATAAAAGAGAAATTGGGAGTCTGCCTATGTGTGTGTGTGCGTGTGTGTGTGTGTGTGTGAGTGTGAGAGAGATATTGGGAGCTTGCTTGTGTGTGTGTGAATGCCTGTAAGAGAGAAATTGGGAGTCTGCTTGCGTGTATGTGCCTGTGTGAGAGATTGGAAGCCTGCTTGCATGTGGGTGCCTGTGTGAGAGAGATTTGGAACCTGCGTATGTCTGTGTTTTCCTAAAAGAGAGAGCTTGGGAGCCTTCTTGTGTGTGTGTGTATGCCTGTAAAAAAGAGATTGAGAGCCTGCTTGTGTGTGTATGTATGTGTGTGCCTGTAAGAGAGATTGGAAACCTGCTTGTGTGTTTGTGTGTGTCCCTGTGAGAGAGAGATTGTGAGCCTTCATGTGTGTGTGTGCCAGTGAGAGAGAGGTTGGAAACCTGCTTGTGTGTGTGCACCTGTAAGGGAGAGATTGGGAGCCTGCTTGTGTGTGTGTGTATATATGTGTGTCTATGCCTTTAAGTGAGAGATTGGGAGCCTGCTTGCATGCATAAGACTTAGAATTGGAGGCTGTGTGCATGTGTGTGTGTGTGAGGGGAGGAAGTTTGTGTACTCTCCTCTCTCCTGCTAATGATGCACAACAATCTTAGGGTGAGTAGAAATCAAACATTCTCAGGTATGGAGAGCAGGGGATTTTTTTGTTTATCCTTGCTAGTTTTAAGTACTGGGTGTTATTTGATTTGTCTTGCAAACACCAAAACAATACATTTTTTAAAAAATGCGTTTTCAATTATTGGATATTCTATTTGTCAGCTGTTTTGAAATATTTGTTCTTTTTTTCGTATGTTTTACTATTATGTTTTATAGTTCTTGATTTTATTGTTTGAAGTTTTATGAGGAATAGTAATGTTTTTTCTTTAATATACAGTATCTGACTTTTTGCAGTTTCCAGTTCAGATTTTGTCTCATGTTTATTTTTGCACTTTATGTTACTGTTTGAGTACTGGCAGTTAGTGCTGTTTTGATTTAGGGATTTACTATATTGTAATTGAAGGTTAGTTTACTCAAGATTTTCTTAAAGCCAAGCCCACAGTCAACATATGTTCAATAGGCCTAATGCCATATGAGTTTCAAGTGTCTTACTTTTTGCAAGGTTTTGTGATTGGCACAACAACAGTGCATGTAAATATAATATGCATGTTGTGATATTTTTATTTCAGAAGGCTGTACTTTGAATGTCTTTTTGCATGTAAATCTTATTTCAAATGCATAATTTTTGGGGGGATTCGAGGCCATAAGGTTTGCTCAGGGTGCCTAAAACCTTTGCACCAGGCCTGGCTACACTGGTTCCATGTGGGAAAGCAGAATTCCATCTGAAGCTGTGCTCTTGTGGGCCAAGTTCACCACAGTATCTGCTGCAGCAGTGCTGCATATAGCCTTGACCAGGGCTTAATTTTCTTTTTCTTAAGCCCTGTAGGAAGCAGGTAGTATGGATCATTTATAGTCCCCCGCCTCTTCAGGCAGAGCTAATCCTAGGGAATTATAAAAGCAGCTGTTGCGACCGGTCTTCGATGGCTTCGCCCTGCCTACCTTTCACTACTTGCGGCTTCTCCCGCTCACCTCGGACTACTGGCTGCCGCGGCGTCTGTTTGCCGTCCTCTCCGGCGTCCCCAGACCGGCTTTCGTGCTGCCTCCTGCCATGCTCCTCCAAGGTACCTTAGGGCGCGCGCGTGCATGCCACCCACATCTTTATTTCCACGTTGGCGTGTATCTCAGGGGCGTCCCCCTGATATGACATCACGCTGCCCAGATATTTAAGCTACAGTATTTGCTAGCTCATCAAGTTAGCAACGGTAACTCTACGGATGGGATTCACACTCCGTACCAAAGCTGCTCTGCCACTCCAGTGCTATCTGGAACTCTTACACCCTTTGGGGTTGCTAATGGGGTACTCGCTCCTTGGGGGCCTCTTCTGCTTCTTTCAGGTGCTATCAGGAAACCGGTACTCGCTCCTCGAGGGCCCATGTTCCCTTAGTCGCTGCCTGTATCTTCAAACCCTTATACTTGGAAGACTTCACTATCAGTTTCCATCTGTGAGTACAACTACCATCTATTCCACAGCACTGCTTCGAGGGCCTGCCCTCTATTCCGGTGCCAGACCTCTCGTCTAGTGGAATTTCTGTTACTGCTATGTGAGTACAATACAACTGAGTCTCTCTGCTCTAAGGGATCAGGTACTCGCTCCTCGAGGGCCTGCTCTCCCTGTCTCTGAGCTTCTCCTAATTCTACCTGGGACTCTGAATGCTTCTTACTGTGTACTCATAACTCTCAGTCTCTTTCCACTACAGCACAGTCTAGCAGAGGATTCATTGTTCCAGCGTTCTGTGGGAGACCTGCCCAGCCGGGCTCAACATCTACTACTCACTACTGCCACCTCTGGTGGTTTCCAAACTGTTTAATAAAATATTCAGATCTGTGTTTGTGTGTCCAGAGTCTAGCCTGACACTGTGATCCCTCGTGGGACTGCCCCCCGTGGGTGTGGTCAGCTGCCACAGTGTCCAAGGATCCACCTAAACATCAATAACCATAACAGATTGCTAACTCCATGGATCCAGCTCAGCTCAATACCTTGCAGACCATTCCAGGCCACGCCCTGCGCATTGCTGAACAACAAGACGCATTGGAAAAACTCACTACTGCGTTTCATCAGCTGCACGCACAGAACAATCAAGGCTCTACTTCCAGTAATGAAGGTCAGTTACCTGAAGTAACTGTAAAGACTACTGTGCCTCTTGCTGCTCCAATACGTTTCTCTGGGGAGATTCAGAGAACTAGAGGCTTCTTAAACCAGTGTTGTATGCATTTTGCATTACAACCTTCTCACTTCCCTACAGCCTACGCCAAGACTACTTACATTCTATCTTATCTTGATGGAAGGGCCTTGTCTTAGGCTTCCTCGCTGTGGGAACGCAAAGACCCTATACTCCAAGATATTGATGGATTTATGGACTTGTTCAAATCCGTTTTTGATTATCCTGCCCGACACACTGTTGCTGGTTCTTCTTTGGTGGACCTGAAGCAAGGCAACCTACCACTGGCTGATTTCGCTATAGAGCTCAAGACTCTTGCAACTGAGTTACTTTGGGATCCAAGATGCCTGAGAACTCTCTTCTTCAGAGGTTTGGATTCCCACTTGAAGGACGAGCTGGCCGCTCGTGAGACACCTGACTCACTGGATGAGCTAGTGGCCTTAGCTACTAGAATTGATCACCGGCTTCGTGATAAGGTGCAAGAGCTCAAGCCTGGTAAAGGACCTGTTCAGAAATAAGTTCGTGCTAAGCCTGCACTCAGGATGGTTCCTGTAATGCCTGTTGCCAGTGGTGAAGAACTGATGCAACTCGGTCGCAGTCCCCTGACATCCAAAGAGAGAAGACTTCGGAAGAGGAATGGTTTGTGCATGTACTGTGGACAAGTTGGTCATGCAGTCTAAACATGCCCCATATGTCCGGGAAACGGACGGGCCTAAGTCCTGTGGGAGGACTTTTCTTAGGCCTTACTATGCTCTCTCCTCTGCTCTCTCTTCCTGTCTCTCTGATCTGCGGACCTTTGGAATTCCAGACCCTTGCCCTGGTGGACTCAGGGACAGGAGGTAATTTTATTCTATGATGATTAGTGGAACATATGAGGATTCCCCTTACCACTTTGAAGACTCCACTACTCTTATCATCTATACATGGAGAGCCGTTACCGGGTGATGTTACCTGTTGTACCGAACCGGTATACCTCCGCACCGGAGCCCTCCATACAGAGACAATTTCCTTCTTTATGTTAGATAAGGCCATGCACCCTATCGTTCTGGGGTTACCCTGGTTGCAGCTGCGCATGCCACTATTCAACTGGGCTACATTGGAACTCTCCCATTGGGGCCCATAATGTCATGGCAAATGCCTAAAGGAGGTCTCTCCTATTCTCTGCATGGCTACAACTCCAGTGATGCCAGGACTGCCGCCTCAGTATGCATCTTTTCATGATGTTTTCTCCAAAGAAGCTGCTGACATCCTTCCGCCACATAGATCTTATGACTGAAACCTAATGCTGAACCTCCTAAGGGACGTGTCTACCCGCTGTCAGTGGTAGAGAACAAGGCCATATCTGAGTACATTGAGGAAAACCTGCAAAAAGGTTTCATTAGACCATCTCCTGTGGGCGCAGGCTTCTTCTTCGTGGGGAAGAAGGACGGCACTCTGCATCCTTGTATCGACTATCGAGGTCTGAACGAAATCACGATTAAAGACCGATATCCCTTACCTCTGATCTCAGAGCTGTTTGATCGACTTCAAGGAGCCAAGATATTCTCAAAACTTGACCTAAAGGGAGCCTATAACTTGGTTCGCATGCATGATGGCGACGTGTGGAAAACAGCTTTCAACACTTGAGATGGCCATTTCGAATATATGGTAATGCCCTTCGGCCTGTGCAACGCTCCCGCTGTGTTTCAGAACATGATGAACGACATTCTGCGGGACCTTCTGTACAAAAGTGTCGTTGTTTACCTAGCTGACATCTTGATATTCTCACAGGATATGTCTACTCATCTAACAGATGTCAAACAAGTATTACTGAGACTTCGAGAACATCGCCTCTATGCCAAATCATCAAAGTGCGAATTCCACAAAGAGTCTGTGTCTTTTCTTCGCTATATCATCTTGAAACAAGGCTTCCGGATGGATCCCCAAAAATTAGAGTATCAAGAATTGGTCTCAACCTACCAGGCCCTGAGATGATTTTTGGGGTTCACAAATTACTATAGAAGCTTTATAAAGAACTACTCTTCTTTGACAGTGCCCTTAACTGCAATGACACGGAAAGGGGCCAACGCTTCTAAATGGTCTGCAGAGGCCATTTCCACTTCGAGAAATTAAAGACTGCCTTTTCCACTGAGCCATGTCTGTGTCACCCGGACCCCAATAAACGCTTCATTGTGGAGGTTGACGCTTCAGATGTTGGAGTAGGGGCCATGTTAAGCCAAACTGGAGATTCTAAAGCCTTACACCCCTGCTCCTTTTTCTCGCGACGCTTTTCTCCTGCAGAGAAGAACTATGGGATCGGAGATAAAGAGCTCCTGGCTATTAAACTGGCATTCGAGGAATGGCGGCCTTGGCTTGAAGGCACCCAACATCAAATTACCGTATTCTCAGACCACAAGAATCTAGAGTATTTCTATCATGTGCAACGTCTTAACCACAGATAAGCCAGATGGTCTGTTTTTTAATCGCTTTGACTTCGTGCTCAAATATCACCCCAGAGACAAAAATACCAGAGCTGATGCTCTGTCACGCTCTTTCCTCTCTGAGGATGTCCCTGAAGAACCTCAGCACATCATCGACCCGAAGAAAGTCATCTTGGCGGCTACCCATTCTGTGCCTGCCGGCAAAACAATTGTGCCCAAGAACCTCAGAAAGAAACTTCTATACTGGGCTCATGAGTCCAAGATGGCTGGCCATTCTGGTCAACGCCGTACCCTGCTGAAATTACAGAAGTAGTATTGGTGGCCTACTATTAAGGAAGACACATACCCCTATGTAGCGTCATGCTCCAACTGTGCCAAACATAAGCCTACTTCTGGTCAGCCTTGGGGATTGCTACAATTGCTGCCAGTTCCAGAACAGCCATGAACTCACATCGCTACTGACTTTGTAGTTGATCTACCATTCTGGAGGAATGAATACTATCTGGGTGACGGTTGACTGTTTCAGCAAGATGGCTCATTTCGTGGCGCTGCCTGGCTTACCCTCAGCCTTGGAGCTTGAGAAGCTCTTCATCGCACACATCTTTCGCCTTCAAGGCCTACTGAAGCACATAGTCTCGGATAGAGGATCTCAATTCACGGCAAAGTTCTGGAAGGCTTTGTGCAAGCTATTTGACATCTCTCTGGGTTAAAGATCTGCCTATCATCCACAATCTAATGGCCAAACTGAAAGGATGAATAGGATCCTAAAACAGTTCATTCGGGCCTATGTGAATTGCTGTCAGAATAACTGGATCGAGCTGTTACCATGGGCTGAATTCGCCATTAATTCACATTCAGCATCATCCACTGGTTCAACACCATTTGAAATGGTATAATGGACGTTTACCTTCACCGCAACTTCCACTGAAGCTCTCAGTGTCGTCCCCAACAGCTCAGTCCACTGCTGATGATATCCATCAATTATGGATTCAGACTAAAGATATGCTAATTAAAGTGGGTGATCGAGCAAAGAAGTCCTACAACGCTCACCATTCTAAAGCGCCTTTGTTTCAACCTGGTGACAAAGTCTGGCTATCAACTAAGCATCTGAGACTAAAGTTACCCTCCACTCGATTTGCTCCTCACTACGTTGGACCGTTTCCAATCCTCTGACAGCTTGGCAACATTACATACAGTCTGAAACTACCACCTGGATTGAAAATCCACAACGCATTCCACGTTTCACTTCTGAAACCACTCATTCTCAGTGAGTTCTCATCCAAGTCTCCTGAACCAACTTCTATCAACACAGAAGATGACCTTGAATATAAGGCTGAAGCTATTCTAGATATATGAAGACGTGGCAAAACTTGGGAATATCTTCTGTCTTGGGAAGTTTACGGCCCCGAAGAAAATTCTTAGGAGCCGATGGCTAATATCCTGGATAAAGAGATGCTTCTTCAGTTTCACCAGATGCATCCTCAAAAACCAAGACCTGGTACAAGAGTTGGAGTCCGCCCTTTGAAGGGGGGTACTGTTGCGACTGTCGGTCTTCGACGGTTTTGCCCCGCCTACCTCTCACTACTTGCGGCTCCTCCTGCTCACTTCAGACTACTGGCTGCCAGGGCGTCTGTTTGCCGTCCTCTCTGGCGTCCCCGGACCGGCTTTGGTGCTGCCTCCCGCCATACTCCTCCAAGGTACATTAGGGCGCACGTGCGCACGCCGCCCTCATCTTTATTTCCACGTTGGCACGTATCTCAGGGGCGTTCCCCTGATAAGACGTCACGCTGCCTGGATATTTAAGCCTACAGTATTTGTTAGCTCATTGAGTTAGCAACGGTAACTCTACGGATGGGATTCGCCTTCTGTACCGAAGCTGCTCTGCCACTCCAGTGCTATCTGGAACTCTTATACCCTTCAGGGTTGCTAATGGGGTACCCGCTGCTCGGGGACCTCTTCTGCTGCTTTCAGGTGCTATCAGGAAACCGGTACTCGCTCCTCGAGGGCCCATGTTCCCTGAGTCACTGCCTGCATCTTCAAACCCTTCTACTTGGAAGACTTCACTAACAGTTTCCATCTGTGAGTACAACTACCATCTATTCCACAGTACTGCTTCACTGGAACCAGGTACTCGCTCCTCGAGGGCCTGCCCTCTATTCCAGTGCCAGACCTGTCGTCTAGTGGAATTTCTGTTACTGCTACGTGAGTACAATACAACTGAGTCTCTCTGCTCTAAGGGATCAGGTACTCACTCCTCGAGGGCCTGCTCTCCCTGTCTCGGAGCTTCTCCTAATTCTACCTGGGACTCTGAATGCTTTTTACTGTGTACTCATAACTCTTAGTCTCTTTCCACTACAGCACAGCCTAGCAGAGGATTTGCTGTTACAGTGTTCTGTGGGAGACCTGCCCAGCTGGGCTCAACATCTACTACTCACTACTGCCACCTCTGCTGGTTTCCAAAACTGTTTAATATAATATTCAAATCTGTGTTTGTGTGTCCAGAGTCTAGCCTGACACTGTGGTCCCTCACGGGACTGCCCCCGTGGGCGTGGTCAGCTGCCACAGTGTCCAAGGATCCACCCAAACATCAATAACCATAACAGCAGCAGACTGTATGACACATGCAACCAGGGCCGGAGGAACCACTAGGCGAGGTAGGCCTGTGTTTAGGGCACTGCGATTTAGGGGGCACCACGGCAGGTGGCAAAATTTTGAAAGGGGAAAAAAGTGCCCTTTCAAAATTCTGCCAGCCCCCACCTCACCGTGCCACCCTCCCAATGCCCCGGGCCCCCCTTGTGGTCCAGCAGAGGGCCCGGGAGTGATCCGCCGCTCCCGGGGCCTTGGCGTCCACTAAGCAAAATGGTGCCGGTGGCCTTTAGCCCCTACCATGTGACAGGGGCCAACCAATGGCACTGGTAACCCCTATCACATGGTAGGGGCTAAAGGCCACCAGCGCCATTTTGGTTAGTGGCAGTCGAGGCCCCAGGAGCGGCAGATCGCTCCCAGGCCCCCACCTGGAGCACCAGGTATTTTGTAAGTTTTCTTTTGGATGGGGGAGGAGGAATCGGGGCTGCGGCTGGGGGCAGCGCAAGGCTGAAGGTGCCTAGGTTGCCCAATTCCCTTGCACCAGCCCTGCATGTAACCCCTTTTTTGGGAGTAGTAACTCCCTCAGGGCACACATCTAATGTATAACCTTTGGGGCTGCTCCAGCTAGCTGATTCCATCCCAAGATTGACTCCTGATCCCTGGGGGAGACTCTGTCTATGGCCCAGAAAGTGGTGTGTGATCCTGTGTAGGTGCTTGTAGCTGTGGCATCCCCAGGAGGGAGATGCTGTGAAAGAACAGGCAAGACCAGGAACTTGCTGTTAAATAATAATTTACTGAATGATTTAAGGCAAATTAAAGTCCATCTTTAAATACTTGTGTAGTTATAGATGAGTTTGTTACAGGTGGGGTGTCTCACTCTGGATAGGTGTCCTTTCCTTCAGCAAACTGGTTGAGCCTCCCATGGTGGTGTAAAATGTGCACTAAAGCTCTTCCAGAGGCTTATCTGGGATTCCTAGGTCATGGGCCCCCTTGAGGCATAGCAAAAATTCTACCTGTGGCTCCTGCATCTTCCCGATCACCCAGCCCTATATCCTGGTCCCATGTTATTGGAGATCCAGATGGGGTCTCCTTGTTCTTACTTGATTCCTTTAGTTCTTCTGAAAGGTGACTCCTCAGGTTGAAAAGTCTTAGTGTGAGAACCTGCTGACCCAGCCAGCTCCCAGCAAGCTGGGAGCTGGCTGGGTCACAACAAAAGAGAAATACCTTTTCTACAAAAACCTTCCTAGACTGGATTTCTGTTGTCACAGGTGCTTGCTACACTCATGGGGAGAATGGGCTTACTGGTCTTCAGCCCCTGTACTCTGGGTATAGCCTGCAAGGATGACTTTCCCCAAAGGAGCAGGGTGAAATGCAGTCCCTTCTGTAGTAAAGTTCTTCTAGCCTTCATGCATCTCACACAACCAAGCCTGTCACAGGTGCTTGCCACATTCGGGGGGTAAATAGGTTCACTGGTTTAAAGTCAAGGAGTGCAAGTTCTAAAAGGTTTCAGGTCAAAAGGATATCCCTACTGTAACAATACCTAGAATCCACTGGCAGGTTGTGCACAGCAAATCTCCCCTCCAAAAAGGGAAACTGGTGAGGCAGGGAGGGAAAACATCTCCATCTTGTCTCTCTGGTATCTCTCTGCATTGACTCTAGCCACACCTCTTACTACAAAAAGGCTGGTTATAAAGGGCATGTGCAACCAATCCTGGCTGTCCTAATTGGGAGGAGGACAAGAGGAGATGGATAGCTCAAGATATTTAAGAAAAAGAAGTAGAACTAAGGCATACAGTGACAGATTAAGGGATCCGGTCATGCATACAGTTAGTGAGAATGTGCTGAAGTGAAGGTAAGCTACTGCCATAGAAAGGGAGGGTGTGAACCAGAAGGAGATGTCTGTGTAGTATTAGTGAGGCTTCTGTCTGAAATGGCTGGGCTAAGTTCTGAGAAGGGCAGGGGCACACTCACTGTGTTGCGTTCGGCGGTCCATGGGGCTAACCCCACAAATGGCCGCTCTCACCTTTCAGGCCAGGCCTTGGCTGCAGCATGATAACCTTGTGGTGAGGCGCTGCTTCCGTTCACTTCTTTTTGTGGCAAGATGCTACCGACTCACTTCACAGCTGGATGCTGCTGACTCCTTGCTGCTGCATCTCCCCTTAAGCACGCACACATGCAGCCAGTGTTGCTACATTTAAAGAGCCCACAGCTGGAAAGACCCCACTGTGCAGCCTGATGATCTCACACAGCTGGCCTATTAAAGCCTCTCCAGAACTCCACTTCCTTGCCTCATCAACAGGTATTTCTACATTCCAGTGGTGCGTGTTGCTTCAGTGATCTTCATCTTCAGTTCCAGTGTTTCCTTATGTAGCCTCCAGCATCTCATACTTGCACCTACCAGCTCGGCCCCATTACTCCAGGGATCCCAAGCAATGCCAGGTGTTTCTGAATCAGTGCTACTTAAAACTTTCTTTACAGGCACCATTGTTCCCGGACGACTTAACAAAGACGACCTACATTCTCTCTCTATTGGATGGAGTAGCCCTAGCAAGGGCCTCTGTTGTGGATGTGGACTTTTGCTCTGAGGTGAAGTTGGTGCAACTTGCAGGAAGAAGCCCTGCAGGTCCCCACCATTGGCTGGAGGAGCCGGCTGTGGCAGAGGCCCAACTGGAGCTTCACCTATACCAGCCCTTGTTCCCCCTAGGTTAAGCCCTCGGGTGCCGGGGCCAGAAAGTCTTATATGGGGGCCTCTGCTGATGAGCTGGATGATCATGGAAATGGTCCGCGGCAGGTTGTGTTCAGGCATAGTTGGAGGCAGGCGGTAGTCATGGCAGGCAGCTTTCAACGTAGTCAAGTATCAACAGGCTGAAGTCAGAACTAGAGATCCGTCTGAGGGAAAGCGGGATGGATAAGCAAGCAGGGAGATGAGGAGCAGCACAGGTGGGCAGGTAAGGCACAGAAGACACTGAAGAACTGAAGACTGATCACAGGATAAAGACCTGATGAAGAACTGAAGATGGTCTAAAGGATGAAGCCGAAGAACAGGAACTGAAGAGAAGAAAACCAGGAACGCAGGAACAAAGACCAGGGACAGAGGCAGAAATGCTGAGGCAATTCGCTCTACTTCAAGTAGTGGATCTATTGCCAAGGTGCCGGTTGCAGGGAGGAAGGGCCTTTTAAAGGTCAAGGCTTGTGAGGCCATCAAGAGGAGCCATGGATTTTTCCTGCTACAGTCCCTTTAAATTCAGACAGGAGGCACATGCCTAAAGAGGTTGCGCCTCACCGAGGAGTATCAGCAATGATCCTGCTAAGTGGAGGTGGCTTGTGGCTGCGTTGGATGGTGGCGTTCCTGTGCTGGTATGGGGTAGAGGTGAGAGCAGCGGTCCACGGGGCAATCTATGGACTGCCAATCCATGCATTGATTACTGGGGCTTGAACACCACCACAGAAAAAGACTGCCTTATCGCTAATATCGGAGCTCTTTGATCAGCTACAAGGCACAAAAAATTTCACCAAGCTACTACTCCAGGGAGCATACAATCTCATGCAGATCAAGGCCAGCAATGAGAGGAAAACAGCTTTGAACACTCATGACAGACACTACGAGTATCAAGTTATGCTCTTTGGACCTTGCAATGTACCAGCAATGTTCCAAAAGATGGTTAATGAGATTCTTTTGCAATTTACTCAACACTTGTGTGGTTGTGTACCTAGATAACATATTAATCTTCTCTCAAACTCTCAGCGCCCACTGCTGAGATGTTTGCACAGTCCTGCAACACCTAAGAGAGAACAATCTATATGCTAAGCTGGGAAAATGACTCTCTGAACAACAGGTCTCCTCTTCCTAGGGTACAGTGTCTCTCGTGATGGATTCCATATGGACCCTGCCAAAGTAAAGGCCATCAATGACTGGCCTCATCTGGTGGGACTTCATGCTCTACAGAGATTCCTGGGATATGCTAATTATTATCATCAGTTTATCCCAAACTACTCCTCTGTGGCAGCTCCCCTTACTACCCTTACCCACAAGGGTGCCAACACCAAGAACTGGTTGCTTGAAGCCCTAGAAGCATTCCAGAAACTGAAGGATCCCTTTGTGGAAGGGCCATGTCTGGTCATTCAGATCCCACACTGCCCTTGTCCTAGAAGTCAATGTTTCTACTCTGGGCATAAGGAAGGTTTTAAGCCAACACTCTCCAGAAGGAGTACTTCATCCATGTTCCTTCTTTTCAAAGAAGTTCTCATCCATGGAGCATAACTATGACATTGGAGACTGAGAGCTCCTGGTAGTTAAACTCTCTTGAGAATTGGTGCCACCTGCTTAAAGGAGCCCAACACCATATCAAAATATATAAGGATCACAAAAACCTAGAGCATTTTCACCAAGCTCAATAGCTGAATGTAAGGCAAGCTCTCTGGTCTCTGTTCTTCACTTGCTTTGACTTTGAACTGCGGTTTTGTCTTGCACTCAAGAGCAGACGCCCTTTCTCTCTCTTTCCAGACTGAGGACACTCCAGAACCTCCCAGAAACATCATCAATCCTGCTAAAATACTTCTGGCTACCACGGTGACCATTCCTCCAGGCAAGACAGTTGTACCTTCCAGACCACATGTTGAAATGGGTCCATGATGTCCATGTCACAGGTCACCCTAGATGGGTGAGAACCCTTGAATTGTTTCAGAGACACTACTGGTGACCCCAAATGAAGCAAGACATCAAGGCCTATGTTGATTCATGTCCTATCTATGCACAGCAAAAAACCTGCATAGCCAACCCTGGACATATCTATCCATGAATTTCATCGTAGACCACCCTATCTTAAAATGTGTTACCATGATTTGGGTGGTCATATATTTTTATCAAAGATGGAACACTTTGTCCCACTACCAGGCTTCCCTTCTGTACCAGAACTGGCATGCCTCTTTACTCTCCTTGTCTTAAATCTGCACAGCCTGCCAAAACACATATTGTCAGACAGAGGCATGCAACCAGCGGCACAAATCTCCATCAAGGAATTGCATGAACTATGGGAACGGACCAACCATCTAATCTAAAAGGCCACTGACAGAGCCAAGAGAATGGCAGATGCCCACAGAAGACCAGCTCCTCAGTTCAAGGTTAGAGAGAAAGTGTGGCTAAGCACACACCATTTACATCTGTGGGTCCCTTCCATGTTTCTAGCCCCCCACTACATAGGTCCTTTGTCTATACTTTGACAACTGGGACCTGTCACTTATCAGTTAAAGTTGCCCTCAATTCTCAAGATACATAATGTATTTCTTATTTCACTACTGAAATCATTGGTACTCTCATGGCCATCTAGGGCATTACCTGAACTTCAGTATGTAACTATTGATGGAGACACAGTATACAAAGTGAAAGAAATCTTCGACTCCTGTCGTAGGGGAAAAAAAATTGAATATCAAATTGCTTGGAAGGATTACGGTCTGGAAGAAAACTCCTGGGAGCCAGCCTCCAACATCTTCGACCGTAATCTCTTAAAGGAATTTCATCAATCTCATCCAAGGAAGCCCAGAGTCTCAGGGAGGGGCCTTAGGGGGGGCACTGTTTCATTTGGTGGTCCGCTGGATAAGCCCGCAAATAGCTGCCCTCACCTTCCAGGATGGGCCCCAGTCACAAAACGATATCCTCATGGTGGGATGCCGCTACCCTCTATGTCACACCCCACTCCTCTTCGTGGCAACATGCCGCTACTCGCTTTGTGACTAGATGCCACCGAATCTCTGCCACACCTCCTCCTAGGCATGTGCGCGGCCAATGATGCCGCATTTAAAGAGCCTGTGGTGAGAAAGGCCCCACGGCGCAGCCTGATGACCTCACATAAGCTGGCCTATAAAAGGCTCTCCAGAACTCCACATCCTTGCTCAGCAACAGGTCTCCCTACATTCCAGTAATGCATGTTGCTCCAACATTCTTCATCTTCAGTTCCCGTGATTCTTTGTCTTCAGTTCCGGTGGTTCCTTGTCTTCATCTTCAGCTCTTCATCTTCAGTTCCTCAGCTTCAGTTCTTCAGTATGTCTCTACCCACCTGTTCTTCTGCCCTGCCTATCCATCCCACTTTTCCCTTTGGGCAGATATCTTATATTGATCTCAGCTTGACTACTGGCACTGGCAGCCCCATCACAAGATGGGAGCAGGAGGTTGCTCCTGAGCCCCACTAGAATACCAAAGAAATGTTGGTGGTGGTGGGTCCTGGGGGGAGTTGGGAGGGTGGACAAGGGGTGTGTGTGTGTGTGGGGGGGGGGGGGGGTCAGTTCAATATTTTAATAAACGGAAAGGATTGGGGTACATTCTGGGTATTTTTTTTAAATAAAATTTTGCTTTTTTTGGCTTCCCCCCAAAAATAAAAAAATAAAAAACCAAAATTTTGTGGGGTTTTTCTATCATTTTTTTAAACCCGTGAAATGAAATGAAATAGGAAATATCGTTGGGGTTTCCTATTTCATTTCAAATGACTGCACACCTCTATTGTTCACTATGATACCCAGGTCATTTTCCTGGGTAGTAAATCCTAATATGGAACCTAACCGTGTAACTAGTGTGGCTTTCTTTGCCCTTGTCCACATTAAATTTCATCAGCCATTTAAATACCCAGTTTCCAGTCTCGCAAGGTCCTCCTGCAATTTCTCACAATCTGCTTGAGATTTAACAACTTGGAATATTTTTGTGTCTGCAAATTTTTTCACGTCACTCGGCATTCCCCTTTCCAGATCAGTTATATATAAATATCTGGTCACATTACAGATACCTGAGGCACTCTGCTGTTTACCTTTCTCCACTGAGAAAACTGACCATTTAGTCCAACTCTTTGTTTCTTATCTTTTAACCAGTTTGTAGTCCACAATAGGCCATCTGGCTTCAGAAGAGGATATCACATACCAGGTTGAGGACATCTTGGACATAAGGAAGCACGGGAAGCATTGGGAATATCTGATCTCATGGGAAGGATTTGGCCCCAAAGAGAACAGTTGGGAGCCTGCAGTCAACATCCTTGACAAGGAGCTGATTAAACAGTTCCATGCTTCTCACCCAAGAAGCCAAAACTCCCGGGGAGGGGCCCTAAGAAGGGGGCTACTGTTAAGCCCATCGGTCGCAGATGGCTGCGACCACTGTTGCTCACCTCTTTCTTCACTGCCTCGACTCTGTGGGGAAGACTGGCGGCCTCCGCCAGCTGTCGCCGGCCTGCCTGCTGCTCCCAGACCTCCCGGGGTGGCACGGACGCCGCCGACCTCCATCTTGCCGTCGGAATCCCTTAGGCGTGTGCACGTGCACAGGCCAGTCTTAAGCACATTATGGCGGGAACCTCGGGGGTGTCCCCTCCGGATGACGTCAGTTCTCCAGGACATATAAGCTGGCTGGCCCTGCTTACCGACGACTTGGCAACGAGATCCCTCTTTGCTAAATCTGCCTCGCTCATAGAGGACCCTTCGTTCCAGCTCCTGCTTCCTCGGCGTGAGACGTCCCGGGTCCCCGCTCCTCAGGACTTCGGCCTACCCTGTTTCCCGGGGTTTTCCTGGAACCAATGCTACTCTTGCCGTGAGTACCCCGCTCTGCGGACCACCTCCTATTCTACTGGGAACCTCATTAGTGTACCTCGCTCTGCGGACCACTACCATCTCTACTGAGGACCCTATTCAGTGTACCCCGATCTGCGGACCATTACCATCTCTACTGAGGACCTTCATCGGTGTACCCTGCTCTGCGGACCACTACCATCTCTACGGAGGACCTCGTCGGTGTACTGCGCTCTGCGGACCACTACCATCTCTGCTGAGGACCCTCTTCAGGTACCTCGCTCTGCAGACCATTATCATTGCTACTGAAGACATCTTCAGTGTATCCCGCTCCGTAGACCACTACCATCTCTACTGACAACCTCATCGGTGTACCCCGCTCTGCGGACCATTGCCAACTATACTGAGGTATTCTCTTTGGGTATCCCCCATTCTCCAGACCCTGTCACTCCTCTGGGTCTGAGGAACTTTACTCTTGCACCTCCCGCTCTGCGGGTAGTGCTGCTCTACCTCTTTAATAAAGACTCTAGACTTTCTCTGTGTCTGACATCAGCTGAGACCTCGCCTCCTGACGGTGAGACTCACAGGGGTCCTCCCTGTGGGTGGTACCATCTCTCACCTCGGCCCAGGGCCCACACACTCACTAATCCTAACAGGCTCAAACAGAGGTGAAAACTTGGAATAGGTATGCTTGAAGACTTGGAACAGGAAAACTAGAGACTTGGAACTGGAACAGATGAACCAGGAACTAGGAGACCTTAGATGAGAACCAGCAACCCATGCTGATCTCTGGGGTAAGACTCTGGTCACTCCATAAGCCCCTGTGGACTAACTGTTTAGGAAAGGCTTACATGTAGGACAGAGAAGACTGAAGACTCTGGACACTCATGACAAAACAAGGCTGAATATCTGAAGATTCCTGACAAGACAAAGGCTCTGAAGACTGGGAACACGATGAAGGTTCAGGACTAAGAACAGGCTGAAGGCTGGAACAAGTACTCCAGAGATCAGAGACAGGACTCAGAACTCAGACTCAGGAACTCGTAACTCGGACTCAGGAATTAAGGAAGAGACTCCAAAGATTGAACTAGTAGTGAGGGCTTGGACAGAGCTCTGAAGACTCAGACAGGGCTTGGAACAGGTAGCAGACAAGGAACGCTGCAGCAGGAATGGAGGACCAGGACACAGGAGCCAGACAAGGACCAGGAAAAGAATGACCATCGATGATCACATGAGACAGGAGACCACGAAAATTTGAAGAGACCATGAAGGACCTTGCGAAGGCCCTGAGCAGTGACTGAAGAGCCCTTTTATGGGGCAGCTGGAGAATGACATCATTGGGGGAGCACCGCAGGATTTCCTGCCATGGTTCCTTTAACTGAGACCAAGGCGTGCATGCGCGTGCCTAGGAAACAAAAGAGCAGGAGCAGCAGCCACACAGGGTCTCTGCGGCATTTCAAGGCCACAAAACCCAACAGCGGCAGTAGCAGCTGCGTTGGGTAGGTGAAGCTACTTCCAGGGCTCTCCTGCAAACAGACCACAACAGTACTCCCTCCTCAAAACCCCATCCTCAAGCCTCCACTCTGCGGCTTCCAAAGAGATGAAGGTAATCCTTTATCAACTGGGGCACGAGGATAGAGACAAAGGATCCAGAGATATTTGGTTTCAGGAACAGACGTGAAGAATCATTCAAGGCACAGCTGGACAAACACATGGCTGAAGACTTGGATGAAGACCCATCGTGGAGATGCATTCACCAAGCTCATGGCCTTTGCAACCTGTTGTGAGAACGACGTATGTGAGCACGAGTCCCTGTGCTATTGTTGTGACCTTAGCTGCCTGACGTCTCCACTGCACCCACCTTACCTCTTTGGCGACTCCCTCTTTGCCTGTTGGAGGTTTGGCTGCCGCGGCGTCATCATGCCGTTCTCCTCCGGTGTCCCCGGACCGGCTAGATGCCGCACTCCGCCATGTTTCCCAGCAGCCTAAGGGTGCGCACTCGGCGCGGCCCCGACTCAAGTACCAGCAGTGGTGCGAACCTCAGGGGCGTCCTCCTGAGGTGACGTCATCTCCACCGGATATTTAAGGTCTCTGTTATCGCTAACTAATCGAGTTAGCAAAAGGTTTCCTTGCTACTCTGCTTCCTCGTACTTACCAGGGGTACCCGCTCCTCAGGGGCTTCACTTTCTCTTTGTTTTTCAGATCGCAGTCTGGAACTGGTACTCGCTCCTCGAGGGCCCACGTACTCGGACTTGCTACTGAATACTACTTCTGCCTGGAAGTCATCGCTGCCTACTACACCAGTGAGTTACCATCTCTCTCTCAGAGCGCTCCTTGAGGACCTTATCCTTTCCAACTCCTGGGCTGCTTCTAAGAGACTATTGTGTGAGTGTTACCATCAAGGACGTGCTCCTGATCTCTGCATACCCTACACATACTCACTATTTTTATTTATTTATTTTATTTAAAAACTTTTCTATACCGTTGCTAAGTTAAATACCGTCGCAACGGTTTACATGTTGGCACATATTTAATATAGGTAAAAGTGTACAATAGTACATTCTAACAGGTGCCGTCACTGGTTCGGTTACAATATATCATTAGACATAGTCATTTAGCGAAGTAGTTCATGACCAATTGTACCAAGGTACTTATACCGGTAGTTTTATTACACATAGTATTATAGTTATGGTTTATTGTGGTGTGGAGTTCATAGACTAATCTACTGTATAGTCCTAAGGGCTGTATGTCGGTGCCTTTCTGTCTTTTCCGGAAATATTTCTCTCTATTCTCCTGTCTCTTTGTAAAATGCTTGTTTAAAAAGCCATGTTTTTAGGTTTTTCTTGAATGTCTTGAAATCACTTTGTAGCCTGATCTCTTGAGGCATTGTGTTCCAGATTATGGGTCCTGCTAGTGATAGGGCTCTTTCTCTCATTTGTGTCAGTCTTGCTGTTTTAACTGATGGAATGGTTAGGAGTGCTTTATTTGCTGAGCGGAGGTTCCTGTGTGGAGTGTGTACCCGTAATGCTGTGTTCAGTCTGATTTCTCATCATAAATTAGTTTGTGAATGATACATAGGGTTTTGTATTTAATTCTGTGTTCAATTGGTAGCCAATGTAACTCTGCTAGGGTTTCAGTTATATGGTCCCTCCTTCTTTTTCCAGTCAGTTTCTCTACAGCTCAGTTATCCAGGATCGCTGTTCCAGTATCTGAGGGACTACAGCTCAGCCGGGCGTTCCAGCTCACTACTGTCACCTCTGGTGGTTCCATATACTGTCTAATAAAAGAATTAGTGTGTGTCTGTCTCCATACTCTGAGTCTGACCGGTGGTCCCTCTCGGGATCTTTCCCTGGGGGCGTGGTCATCTGCCACCGGCCCAAGGATCCACCCACAACTACCTCGTACACTAACAGATTGCTAAATCCATGGATCGGCACAACTTAATGCCTTGCAGGCCATACCGGGCCAGGCCCAGCGCTTTGTGGAGCAGCAAGACGCCTTGGAGAAACTTACTTCAGCATTTCATCAGCTACACACACAGAAGTTTCAAGGCACAGCTTCCAACCAAGAAGGTCAGTTATAGGAGGTAACTTTGAAAACTGCTGTACTTTTTAACATATTATATGATTATTTTTATTCAGACTTTTTAGTGAATATCTTTTGACTATACATTTTTTCTAAGTCTTGGATTTGGGTGAATCATGCAATTAATTATTGAAAGCAATCAACATATTAGAATATTTTTTTCTCTTTCTCTCTAGCATGGACTCATCTAAACCAAATACTCATTGCTAACTCAGTTAAAAAAGTTGACTTATGACTACATTTTAATACAATAAGGAGTTGATTCACCCTCAGAGGGTTGGATATCTAGGAGAAAAATATCTAATGTAAAAGGGAATATTTGGCCATTCTTTCTACATTGTGACGCACTATAAAAGATATTTAGAAAAGCCCAAATAAAAATATTCAGAGTTCTCAGGAGATGGAGCCTTTCTATACTTTCCATTATCATGTTTCCCTCTAACTCTGCACTCACGTCCAAATGGTTATTTACCCACCTAAATACATGACTTATTTGCCTTCCTGAGGCATCTACCCTAATGCAGAGTGAGTACTTCAGATAAGATTAATATTTCTAATTTTTGATAACTTTGGAGCTTTTAGGACTTTTCTAGCTGTTTTCTTTTTAAAGTGTGAATGTTTGATGTCTTTAGAAGTACAAATGCCTATAAAAGGCAGCACTGTCTCTCTGGGAGGTCCTCCCACCCCATGGGCTGCTTTTCTTATATAGATTACTTTGGGACAAAGATTTAATTTTTTGCCTAATTTACCAGTTAGGTACACTGATTCCTTACAGTTTTACTAAATTAAAGCTTCCCTTCTCTCTATTAATCCCACCTACACCCCCACCTGATTTAGTTCTTTCCTACTGTTTTATAATTGGAGCAGTAGTTAAAACACTCCTTTTGTAACCCCAAATCTGACCTGTTGCGCTCCATTCACAGTAAGGTCCTGCAAGTGGCTTCACCTATGCAAGGCGGCCAACACCACTGCTGTTGGTTTTTGTAGCCTTGAAACCACCAGAAGAACCAGAGCGGCCTCTGCTCTTGCTCCATTGTTTCCTAGGTATGCATGCCCGTGCCTTGGCCTCAATTAAAGGGCTCGTGGCAGGAAAGCCTGTGGCACCCCCGATGATGTCATTCTCCAGCTGCCCTATAAAAGGGCTCTTCAGTCTCTGCTCGGGGTCTTTGCAAGGTCCTTCTTAGTCTCTCATCATGTTCTTGGTCACCTGTCTCATGTGATCTTCGATGGTCATCCTGTTCTTGGTCCTTGTCTGGCTCCTGTGTCCTGGTCTTCTGTTCCTACTCCAGTGTTCCTTGTCTACAGCCTTTTCCAAGTCCTGTCTGAGTCTTCAGAACCATGTCCAAGTCTTCACCAATGGTTCGTCTTTGGATTCTCTTCCTTTAGTTCCTGAGTCCAAGTTCTGAATTCCTGAGTCTGAGTTCAAAGTTCCTGAGTCCTCTCCGTAGTCTCTGGAGTTCTTGTTCTGGTCTTCAGCCTGTTCCTAGTCTTAAGCTTTCATTGTGTTCCAAGTTTTCAGAGCCTTTGTCTTGTCAGGAATCTTCAGTCTTCAGCCTTGTTTTGTCATGAGTGTCCAGAGTCCTCAGTCTTCATCTGTCCTATGCTCAAGCCCTTCCAAAATGGTTAGCCTTCAAGGGCTTATGGAGTGGCCAGATAGCTAACTCAGAGATCAACATGGGTTGCTGGTTCTCATCTGAGGTCTTCTAGTTCCTGGTTTGTCTGTTCATGATCTAAGCCTGCAAGTGTTCCTGTTCCAAGTCTTCAAGTATTCCTTTTCCAAGTCTTCAGCTCCACTTGAGCCTTCAGTCTGTCCCAAGTTTCCAGGCTTCAGCTTCATCCTAGCCCATGTCTGGATGCGCTCACTTGCCAGCGGCATGGACTATGGCCAGCTCTGAGGTTGTGCCAGTCGTGTCATAGCTGTTAGTGTACGAGGTAGTTATGGGTGGATCCTTGGGCCGGTGGCAGATGACCATGCCCCCAGGGAAAGATCCCGAGAGGGACCACCGGTCAGGCTCAGAGTATGGAGACAGACACACACTAGTTCTTTTATTAGACAATATATGGAACCACCAGAGGTGGCAGTAGTGAGCTGGAACGCCCGGCTGGGCTGTAGTCCCTCAGATACTGGAACAGTGATCCTGGATAACTGAGCTGTAAAGAAACTGAATATAGTGAGTATGCAGGGTATGCAGAGATCAGGAGCAGGTCCTTGATGGTAACACTCACACAATAGTCTTTTAGAAGCAACCCAGGAATTGGAAAGGATAAGGCCCTCGAGGAGCGAGTACCTGGTTCCAGGGAACGCACTGAGAGAGAGATGGTAACTCACTGGTGTAGTAGGCAGCGATGACTTCCAGGCAGAAGTAGTATTCAGTAGCAAGTCCGAGTACGTGGGCCCTCGAGGAGCGAGTACCGGTTCCAGACTACGATCTGAAAAGCAAAGAGAAAGCGAGGCCCCCGAGGAGCAGGTATCCCTGGTAAGTTCGAGGAGGCAGAGTAGCAAGGAAACCCTTTGCTAACTCGATTAGTTAGCAATAACAGAGACCTTAAATATCCGGTGGAGATGACGTCACCTCAGGGGGATGCCCCTGAGCTTCGCGCCACTGCTGGTACTTGAGTCGGGGCCACGTCGCACGCGTGGCCTTAGGCTGCTGGGAAACATGGCGGAGTGCAGCGTCTAGCCAGTCCGGGGACGCCAGAGGAAAACGGCACGATGATGCCGTGGCAGCCAAACCTCCAACAGGCAAAGAGGGAGTCGCCAAAGAGGTAAGGTGGGCATAGTGGAGACGTCGGGCAGCGACGGTCGCAACAGTACCCCCTTCAAAGGGCAATTTCCTCTTCGGGTACCAGGCTTGGGTTTTGAAGGATGCGCAAGGTGGAACTGATGAAGCATCTCTTTGTCCAGAATATTGGCCTGAGGCTCCCAAGAGTTTTCTTCGGGGCCGAAACCTTCCCACTTCAGAAGGTATTCAAAAGTATTGCCTCTTTTACGAACATCCTGGACCTCTTCGACTTTGTATTCTAAGTCATCTTCTGTATTGATGATAGGTAGATCTTGAGATTTGGAAGAAAATTCGCTGAGTATGAGTGGTTTCAGAAGTGAAACATGGAAAGCGTTATGAATATCAACAGCAATGGATTGAGCTGCTGGGACGTCACTGAGCTTCAGTGGAAGTGGCGGTGTTGGGGAACGTCCATAGCCCACTTCAAATGATGACACAGTAGTGGGTCTTTCAGCTTGATGAGGAGACTCCTTAAGTCTTCCTCTAGACGTCTGAGAATGAAGTTGCCTTCTGCCCCTGAGTCCATCAGGGCAGGAGTCTGAACTGTGACCGGTCCATAAGTCAAGGAGACTGGAAGAGAAAGTGGAGGAGAGGGTGCGGTATGGCCTAAGAACAGTCCTCCTGCAGGTCTTAGGCCCGTCTGTTTTCCGGACGAATGGGGCATGTAGAGACATTATGGCCAGGCTGACCACAGTACATGCAAAGGCCGTGCTTTTTCCGAAGTCTTCTTTCTTTGGAAGTTAAATGTCCATGACCAAGTTACATCGGTTCATCTTTATCAGCAGCAAGAATTACTGGAACCATCCGAGGTGCGGGATATAGAACTAGCCTGTTTCAACCCAGGTAACACCTTAGGCCGGAGTTCCTTCACCTTGTCCCATAGCCAATGATCAATCCGAGTGGCCAAGGCTACTAAATCGTCTAGTGAGTCAGGTGTTTTGCGAGCAGCCAGCTCGTCCTTTAAACGGGTGTCCAGGCCTCTGCAAAAGAGTGTCTTGAGACATTTGGGGTCCCAGCGAAGTTCTGCCACAAGAGTTTTGAACTCGATGGCAGATGCCTTGCTTCAGTTCCACCAAAGCAGAACCAGCTACAGCAGTTTGAGCAGGGTCATTGAAGACGGATTTAAACAAGTCCATAAATCCTTCTATATCCTGCAAAATGGGGTCCTTGTGCTCCCACAAGATAGATGCCCAAGACAAGGCTCTACCATCCAGATATGAAAGGATGTAGGTGGTCTTGGAAAGAGCTTTAGGAAATAAAGATGGCTGTAAGGCAAAATGCATGCAGCACTGGTTTAAGAAGCCCCGGGCCTTCTGAATTTCACCAGAAAAGCGATAAGCCTCTATCACACGCGATGAATGATGAATGATGAATCCAGTCCTATGGTGGTTGTGGGAGTTATTGCAAAACTTGATATGCCAGAGAAAGGGGCCTGGGTGTTGGCTTAGGTAATTATTTTTTAAGAGGTAAAGTTGAACATGACAAGGCCTGAACTGGCCTACTATTGGAGATGGTAGATTCCATTACTGGAGCAGATTTTGGACATGCTTGGGATAGATGCAGAGGACAGTGGTGGGAAAAAGGTTGAGAGGACAAGTAAAAGACATGGGGGAGAGAGAAATTATATTGGGTTGCATAAAAGATTTTATCTGTGCATCTACACAAATTGGTTGAATCTCAACTGGGCAATGTAGATGGACCATTTTGGTCTTTATCTACCTTAATTTATAATTTCACTAAGATTTATTTTATGCAATGTTTAAAACATATCCCTCTAGAAATCATTCAAATTTTTTCAACATGCACGAATCTTATTGGAGCCAAATTTCAATAGCCTATGGTACCTATGGGTCTTGTAGCTTTAGGATCTACTGCGTGGACACTATCTGAGAAAGACCTTTGGTATGACCCACCATGGAATTTATTATGATAAGACCACAATTTTTTTCAAACCTTTGTGGGGAGCTCTCAACAACCACTGACAATGCTAACAAACAACAGATCTAGATTCAAGTTCTGACTACTTTTAATAGTATTGCAGTAGCACTCTGGATGATAGAAGAATTAAGGCACATAAAATGATGGGAGTACTCCCTTATTGGTAGAAGGGTCATTCTCCAAAATGTATTTAGTGGTTTCAATGTATTGGTAATACAGATGGTGAAGTGGACCTGAATAGAGATAGCAGGAGTAAGTCCCAACTATTCTACTGTTTGGACAGGGAGATACCATCCTCCTCCTCCCCTCCATGAACTCTGGCCCTATGCTATCCATTACTTCTGGCCCAAATAAAACATAAATGCAAAAAGAATCATAGGTAAAAACCTATCACGCTGATGTTAATGAGAATTTTTAATTTATTTTTAAAAATACTAATCTGTTTTTTTGTATGATTTATAACTTCAACTTAATGCACCTACTTAATGTGAAATGTGTTTCAATGGAATAAACTCTGTAAAATGGAGTAATGAAATATTAAAAGGAGTTAGAGGAAAGTTTCATACATAAGTGTAGGTGCCCCCGCACCACTACTTTGTGGTGTATATAATCATAAACTCTCCTCCTCCTCCCGTGTGAATTTTTTTGTATATATAATCAAGCGAAATTTTTTTCTTCTTTTACTTTTCTTTATGGTGTCATAACCTAGAGACTCTGCCGAGGCGAAAGGGTGGATAAACTTTCAATGCAAGCAATGCATAATAAAGGCTTAACAAGCATTAATGCTAGGTAAATCGGTAAAATGAAAATCAGACTTCCCCGTTTGATGTTGGTGTAAAATGTCCGTCTGCTGATAACGGTCCCGACACGAACTATCCGTGTTTCAGATGTCGAATCTTTCCTCAGGGGTGTGCAAATGAATGCTGGACAACCAACTGCTGGGGTCTGAACTTCTCCGCATCGTTAAATTCGGTGTTGGCCTCTAATGGATGTTACTCCATACTCGCCTGCGGTCAGGTAGTCTGTAGGTATGCTGTGACCCCTTTTATATGGGACGCTGGAAGTGAAATTAACCAATGGAATTAAAAGAAAAGCATAAGCACTAGTGACGTGGCTGGGCCGACCTCGTCGGGAACTAACCAACCTGGTCGGGAACTTCCCAATGCTAGAGGGCGCTGATTGATGTGCTATTGGCGAATGATTATGACGCACTAGGTTGGACGCGTTATAACCTGAATAGATATGGAGCATTTAGAACTAGATGAATTAAAGAATCAAAAGATTGTAATTAGAGCTAAATCATTATAGCAGAGTGTTCCAATTAAGTTCATCGTTCATACCCCGGGGGGTGGATGAAGAAAGCGTAAAGATCCAAAATGCTTCACGGTTGTTGAGGAGGAGCCGAACGTCACCACCCCTCGCTGGGGGTTCTATGTGTTCTAATATTGTCCATTTTAATTCTGTGATGGAATGTCCAAAGTCTATAAGGTGTTGTACCATGGGTGCCGTAGTTTTAACAGTGGTGAACCTTGATTTGTGTTCTCCTAGACGGACCTTGATTGGTCGCGTGGTGCGGCCAATATATAGCCTCGGGCACGGACATATGATGACGTAGACCACGTTGAAAGATAAACAATTCGTATTGCTTTTACGCCAGACTTTATATCTGGAGATCGGGTCCTCCCACTGTGTTCCCGTGATTGTTTGTGCGCACCAAGTGCAATGGCCACATGCTTGGTGGCCTGTGAGTGTTTCTTCAGGTTTAAAACATGCCAACTGTGCATGGACCGTGAGGTCTCTAATATTCCTGCCTCGGGACATGGCAAACGTAGGTGGATTATTGAAAATGTCATGCATTGTAAATACGTGCCAATGCCTCCGTATTGCTGTTTTAATGGCACTTGCTGCTGTAGATTGTTTAAGCACGCATATCAATCGGGATTCCTCTTTCGTGGGTTTGTATTGTAATAATGTGTCTCGGTCACTGTGCTTAGCTCTTTTATATGCCCTGTTTATGGCCTGATGTGGATAACCTCTTGACAGGAATCTGTTTGCTAGGATATCTGCTTGAATAGCAAAGTCCTCAGCGGTGGAGCAGATGCGCTTAGCTCTAAAGTATTGGCTAACAGGAAGCCCCATTTTAAAACTCTGAGGATGATGGCTGGAAAACCTCAATAGGTTATTGCGATCAGTGGGTTTTCGATATATGGTCGTCTGTAATATCCCATGTTCTATATTTATAACCACGTCCAAGAAGGAGATAGTGGTTTGAGATATATGAGAAGTGAATTGCAGATTTGCATTCACTGTGTTAAGCCATGTAATGAATGTGTGTAACTGTGTGTCTGTTCCTTCCCAAATGAAGAAGATATCGTCGATGAAACGATACCAACATTTTATGTGCTGCCACCAAATAGAAGGGTATATCTGTGTGTTCTCGAATTGTGCCACATATAAATTAGCAACTGAAGGCGCTAACGGGGACCCCATAGGTATGCCGTGAATCTGATGATAACATTGATTACCAAACCAGAAGAAGTTATTATGTAAAACTAGATCTGCTAACTGTAGCAGCAAACTAGATTGAATTCTCTCTGTTGATCGACGTTGATTTAATATTTCTTCCAAGACCTCCATGGCTTGGGTCTGCGGGATGTTGGTATATAGGGAATTTATATCCATGGTAACCATTCTCACAAATTCCCACTGAACTTGCAACGCTTCCAGATTTCTCAAAAAGTGAGCTGTATCTTTTATATATGACGGAGACTGTACCACAAAAGGTTGCAAAAAGATGTCTAAAAAATTTGCGACTGGTTCCAAAATCGACCCATTTTGAGACACTATGGGTCTAATTGGAGGAGCTAATAAACTTTTGTGTATCTTGGGCACTGAGTATATAACTGGTCTCCTTGGATGCGTTACCATGAGATATGCTTTCTCCTTGATAGTTAATCTCAGATTGTGCTCTACTATCTCTTGGATTTTTGACCCCAAAGCTTGTGTGGGGTCTTCCGTAATCTGTAGGTAATATTTTGAATCATTAAGGTGTATCGTGAGATCCTCTATATATTTTACAAGGTCTTGAATTACCACTGCGCCCCCCTTATCCGCCATAAGCAGACACCACTTTCAAAATACCAACTCTTAAAACTTTATTTCTGGGTCATCCAGCAGCAACCATATATACTTTAGCATAAGTAAAAATAGTCAACACTGAATAATCAGAATTCATGGGATACAACAGTCAAGATGAACATCTCCTCCTCATACCAGTTCTCAGAAACATAAGATCTACATTCCACAAAGTATATTTTTCCTTCCTCTGTCAATTCAACTCAAACTGCAAGGATTAGGCATGACTCTCAACTTCCTCTTCTGGTTTATTTCAATCTTAACATTCTAATAAGGAATAAGGTTTACTCCCTTAAACATTACTCCAGACTCCATGCACTCAATCTACTCCCCTGGTCTATCATGCCAATAATCATATCAAAATTCACATCCAAAAGGGACATGCATTTCATTTCTCAGAACTACTCATGGTTCCTTGAACACCAATCTCCCACTTGGTCTCCGCACTTCTTCATTTCCACAGTGTGTAGAGTTCCCCAGCATCCTCCATGCAATGTACCCCTTGTGGCACTCTTCATGTCAGAATCACCCCATACTCCTGTTGCTCCTAGCCATTTTCCTCATAGAAAGGAACCACCTTGTATATACCCTCAGTTTCTGGTTATTCCCTTGAGAGGAAGAAAAAGCCTTCTCATTCCATTAGGGATGTGAATCGTTTTTGACGATTTAAAATATCGTCCGATATATTTTAAATCGTCAAAAATCGTTAGGGCCATGATACAATACCAATTCCCCCGATTTATCGTCAAAAAATCGTAAATCGGGGGAAGGGGGAGGGCAGGAAAACCGGCACACTAAAACTCCCTAAAACCCACCCCCGACCCTTTAAATTAAATCCCCCACCCTCCCGAACCCCCCCCCAAATACCTTAAATTACCTGGGGGTCCAGCGGCACACTAAAACACGGCACACTAAAACCCCCTAAAACCCACCCCGACCCTTTAAATTAAATCCCCCACCCTCCCGAACCCCCCCCCCCCAATGCCTTAAATTACCTGGGGGTCCGTAGCCTTAAATTACCTCCGTAGCGGCGGTCTGTAGCTAAATCGGGGGAAGGGGGAGAGCAGGAAAAGCGGCACACTAAATCGTGTAGTCTTCAGCCGGCGCCATTTTGCAAAATGGCCACCGCAAAATGGCGGCGGCCATAGACCAAAACGATTCGACGCAGGAGGTCGTTCCGGACCCCCACTGGACTTTTGGCAAGTCTTGTGGGGGTCAGGAGGCCCCCCCAAGCTGGCCAAAAGTTCCTGGGGGTCCAGCGGGGGTCCGTGAGCGATTTCCTGCCGCGAATCGTTTTCCGTACGGAAAATGGCGCCGGCAGGAGATCGACTGCAGTAGGTCGTTCAGCGAGGGTTCCGGACCCCGGCTGAACGACCTACTGCAGTCGATCTCCTGCCGGCGCCATTTTCCGTACGGAAAACGATTCGCGGCAGGAAATCGCTCACGGACCCCCGCTGGACCCCCAGGAACTTTTGGCCAGCTTGGGGGGGCCTCCTGACCCCCACAAGACTTGCCAAAAGTCCAGCGGGGGTCTGGAATGACCTCCTGCGTTGAATCATTTTGGTCTATGGCCGCCGCCATTTTGAGGCGGCCATTTTGCAAAATGGCGCCGGCTGAAGACTACACGATTTAGTGTGCCGCTTTTCCTGCTCTCTCCCTTCCCCTGATTTAGCTACGGACCGCCACTACGGAGGTAATTTAAGGCTACGGACCCCCAGGTAATTTAAGGCATTGGGGGGGGGGGTTCGGGAGGGTGGGGGATTTAATTTAAACGGTCGGGGTGGGTTTTAGGGGGTTTAAGTGTGCCGTGTTTTAGTGTGCCGCTGGACCCCCAAGTAATTTAAGGCATTTGGGGGGGGGGGTTCGGGAGGGTGGGGGATTTAATTTAAAGGGTCGGGGTGGGTTTTAGGGGGTTTTAGTGTGCCGTGTTTTAGTGTGCCGTGTTTTAGTGTGCCACTGGACCCCCAGGTAATTTAAGGCATTTGGGGGGGGGGTTCGGGAGGGTGGGGGATTTAATTTAAAGGGTCGGGGGTGGGTTTTAGGGGGTTTTAGTGTGCCGGCTCACGATTTTAACGATTTTCACGATACTTTACACACCCAAACGGCAACAATATGATTCCCTCCCCCTCCCAGCCGAAATCGATCGTTAAGATGATCGAGGACACGATTCACATCTCTACATTCCATGGCCTCAGGCCACTTCCCTTGAGGGGAAGAACCCCTGCAGTGTCCTGCTCCCACTGGGAAGATCACCGGGTCCACTAGCACACAGACTGGTTATTCCAAGCCACTACATCCTGGATGTCCCTTCCTTTACCAGCCCCATACAGAAAGGGCAAGAACAAAAGGGAAAAACACAGCTTCTGCCAAAAACCAATTTTATACCTCCCACTAAATCCCATTCCACCAATTGCACACCCAGGGTTCTTAAGGGAACAAAGACACCATCCCTCAATCCAAACTGGAGTAAAACATTATAGTACAGGACTCAGTTTTATCCAGATGCCAATGGACATTTACTAGTACCACAGTTACAACTATACAAAATATTTCCAAAATTGGCATCCTACATGTGGAAGAAATAATCTTTTTCATCATCGATAAGGCAGTTCATCCCATCATTTTGGGGATACCTTGGTTACAATTCCATTGTCCCACTATTGATTGGAGAACCCTCCAATTGACCAGTTGGGGACCCCCACTGCCAGACTTCCTGTCTTCTCCCGGTTATTCCCCCATCATCGGTCCTGCTGACTTTTATATCTTTCAGATTACCACCTCCATATGCTGCATATGCTGACATGTTCTCTAAGAAGAAGGCAGAGACTTTACCAGAACATCTTACTTATGACTGTGCCATTAATCTTTTGCCAGGCACCACTCCGCCACGAGAAAGGGTATATCCTCTGTCCCTTCCTGAGAGTAAGGCTATGTCACAATACATTCAAGAAAATCTCGAGAGATGATTCATCCAATCTTCTATGTTACCAGTGGGAGCAGGATTCTTCTTTGTAGTCAAGAAGGATGGCACGCTCCGACTTGCATAGACTATCAAGGTCTTAATGCCATAACAAAGAAAGACCGTTAGCCCCCTGCCGCTAATTGCAGAACTGCTAGACTGGCATCAAGGAGCTAAAATTTTTATGAAGCTAGATCTTCAGGGAGTCTACAATCTAATTCATATCTGACCTGGTGATGAGTGGAAGACCACCTTCAATACAAGAATTGGCCATTATGAGTATCTTGTTATGCCCTTCAGCTTGTGCAATGCGCCTGCCGTATTTCAGAATATGATGAACGAGATCTTCTGGGATCTTCTGTACTTTAGTGTGATCATCTTCCTAGATGATATCCATAACTTTTCTGTCAAGTCCTTCAATGACTATGGGCCAATAAACTGTTTGCCAAACTAGAGAAATGCATATTTGAGAAAGAAAGTTTACCCTTCCTGGGATATATAGTCTCTAGTGACAGCTTCCGCTTGGATCCAGAAAAGGTGACCTGTATCCAGAACTGGCCCCAGCCCTCTGGACTTCACCCCTTACAATGGTTCCTGGGATTTACTAAATTCTATCGTCATTTTATTCTCAATTACTCCCAGATTGTGGCTCCCCTCACTGCTCTTACCAGAAAAAAATGGCCTCCTGAAGCAGTGGCTGCCTTCAACAAATTAAAACAGGCTTTCCTCCAGGGTCCATGCCTTCGACATCCACATCCTACACATCCATTCATCCTAGAAATTGATGCGTCCACCCTGGGAGTAGGAGCTGTGTTAAGCCAACAATCGGATATGGGGGTACTCCGCCCTTGCTCCTTTTTCTCCCATGTTTTCGCTGCCGAGCATAATTATGGCATTGGAGATAAAGAATTACTGGCCATCAAAATACCCTTGGAAGAGTGGCATCAATGGCTAGAGGAAGCACAACATCGTATCATAATATACACATACCATAAAAATTTGGAGTACCTTCGTCTTGCCCAGTGATTAAATCTCCGTCAGGCCTGATGGTAATTATTCTTTAATCGATTTGATTTTGTGATAAAATACAGACCGGCAACTAAAAACACCAAGGCAGATGTCCTCTCCCGGTTCTTAGAAGAAGAAGATTTACCCGAACCTCTGGGCCATATCATAGATCCAGCTAGGATCCTTTTGGCTGCTACAAATACAGTTCCCCCAGGAAGACGGTTGTTCCTCGTAAACATCGACAAAAGCTGTTGGACTGGGCTCACAACTCTCATGTATCTGGGCACCCTGGTCAAGCCCATACCTTAGCTTTGCTCCAACGATACTACTGGTGGCCCCAGATAAAAGGAGACATCAAAGCCTATGTGGATTCTTGCCCTACATGTGCTCTGCAAAAGCCTATGGTAGGATGTCCATGGGGATTACTGCAGCCGTTACCAGCCCTCAGGGAGCCATGGATTCATCTCTCCACAGACTTCATTGTGAATCTCCCTCCTTCTAATGGCTGTCGAATTATTTGGGTTGTCATCGATTGATTTTCCAAGATGGCTCACTTTATCGCTCTGCCCAGTCTCCCCTTAGCATCCGAACTGGCAAGATTATTCACTATCCATATTTTTCGCCTGCATGAGTTACCACGACTCATCACTTTGGAGCATGGAACTCAGTTTATGGCCAATTACAGGCATGTACTGTCTCAGAAATTCAACATCTAGCTAGACTTCACAACAGTTATCACCCTCAAGCCAATGGTCAGGCTGAACGTACCAATTGATCCCTCAAAACCTTCCTAAGAGCATTTGTTAATGACTGCCAGGACAATTGGGCATCCTTCTTTCCATGGGCAGAATTTTCCCATAATTTCCATAAAAATGAGGCCACGGGATCTTCTCCATTTCTAATCATTTATGGGAAACAACCTCTTCCACCACTGCTACTTCTCTTGTCCATCTCCTTGCCTACAGCCCATATGACAGCTCAGGAACTCCAACAACTATGGATTGAACCAAGATGTTGATCCAGAAGGCTGCTCAGAGGGCCAAGAAAACTGAAGATAGACACAGAGGACCAGCCCCACACTTTAAGCTGGGAGATAAGGTGTGGCTAAGCACCAGATATATATGAATCAGAGTGCTCTCCTTGAGACTTGCACCCCAATATTGGACCTTTTCCAATCATCAGGCAGGTCAGGTAGGGCCTATGACTTACCAACTACATCTGTCCATATCTTTAAAAATCCATAACACATTCCACGTTTCCCTCCTCAAGCCGCTAGTTCTATCATGGCCCTCTCAGAAAACCCTGGACCCCCGGGACATATCCTCAGAAGAAGACCAGGATTATCAAGTAAAAGAAATATTGGACGTCAGGCATCATAATAAGAAATGGGAATACTTGATATCCTGAAAGAGATATGGTCCTGAAGAAAATACTAGGGAGCCTGCTTCAACCATACTAGACAAGAATCTTCTTAAATGATTCCATGCCTCCCATCCTAAGAAACCTAAACTGTTGGGAAGGGGGCTTAGAGGAGGAGGTACTGTTATATGTGCATTGACCGCGGCATTCCGCGGCCGGCCACATTCACCCGAGGCAGCCCTGGTCCAACTTTGTCCTCTCCTGCAGCGGCAGAGAGCCACTACCAACGCAGGACTTCCCCATGGCTCAGGGCTACCGCTCAGAACGCGGAAGTCCGATACTGCCGGCGTCCTCCTAGGTGCACTCGCCTCTCCACTTGTCTTCAAGGGACCATGGCGGGAAAAGTTGCCCCTGAAGATGTCATCGCTTCTTCCTACTTAAGGCCGTCCCTGTCTGCTGTGCCTTGCCTCAGCAACAGGTCGCTTCTTGTGGGTCTTTTATTGTCTGTCGCCGTCTTTCCTGGATCCTGGTTCTGTTTTGGACTGTCTGGTTTATGTTGGTTTGCTGCCTGCCCTGACCTTTGGATTGGATTTGGATTGCTGCCTGTCCTGACCCTTGGATTGGATACAGACTCTGTTGGATTGCTGCCTGCCCCAACTCTTGGAGCGGATATGGACTCTGGTGGATTACCACCTGCCCTGACTTCTGGCTCTTCTTTGACTCCATCGGCTAACTGCCTCGTGGAATTGTTCTTCTCTGGAGACCTGTTCCTAAGTCCAGCCAGCCCCAGCATCCAAGAAAGCAACTCGAGAGGAACGAGGGCTGGTATTGGTGAGGATCCTTTTCAGTCTCTGCATCTGCTAGCTCTGCCTACTGATGATGAGAGCCTACAGGGTTTCTCCCTGCAGGTAGGTAACAACCTCATCTCGGACTCAGGGTCCACTTTGTAACATAGACAAACTGAGCCAGATATGCAGAAGTCTGACATGCTCATGGGGATCCCAGGCCCCAATGGCAGAAGGAAAAAAGAGTCCTAGTGACTGAGGTGTGAAGGAAAAGGGGGGTAATTGGGTGGGCTGTGAGAGAAGATGGGGCGAGTGAGAGAAAATGGCATGGGAGGGGAGGAGGGATAATTGAATGATATAGGATGGAAGGGTGGTGAATGAGAAGGGAAAGGAGGGGTAAGTGAGTATGTGAGAGGGGACAGAAGGGAAGTAAAGGGAGCTGAATGAATGAGGGGATGAAAGTGAATGTGGGGTAAGTGAACGAGAAGGAAGGAAACAGAAGGGCTTAAGTAAGAGGAAATGGAAAGTGTGTGTATATGAGAGAGTGGAGTCCCCACTAATTCAGGACAATTTCAGGGTGACTAAATCAAAAGTTCTCACATATGGAAAACTGGGATTTTTTAAAAATCTATAGCAGTCTGTCTTGTTCTGTTTTCTTAGTAGAAGGTGTATTGGTGTTTTAGGGCCTGGTGTAATATTTGCAGTGTTGCATTTTCATGGGTAGGGTTCTTACTGTTTGAGTGCCATTTTGGAAAGGGACGTTAACTACATTGTAATTGTAATTCAGTTTATTCATGGCTTTCTGAAGACCAAACCCAAACCGAACACATTTTACAATCGGCCTAATACTATATGAGCTCCAAGTGTCTTTTTTCCAGGGTTTCCTAGTTGTCACCACAACATTGCATGTAAATATAATATTTGTTTTGTTGTAAGTGATATTTTCACATCAGAAGACTGTACTTTGAATGCCTTTTTTCAGGTAAAATCTGTTAATATAAATGCATAATATTTGTGTGCATTGTGAGGGAAGGGGCCACAAGGCTGTAAGGTTTGCCAGGCACCTAATACCCTTGCATTAGCCTTGAGAGAGTGTGTCATACAAAGACCCTCCCCATTCTCTCATCCCCCCAATCTTAGGTGCAAATGCTTGAGGAGGCCGAGGAAGCTGATGGTAGAGTTGCCGGCTTCCGAGAAATATTATCACTGACATTTTTATCCACCACCTCTCTGGGAACTCTGACCTCTCTGCCTGCGCACTTCCCAGCATGTCAAATCATTGAAAGGGCCAGACTTCAAGGGGACCCTCCCTCCTTTGCCATCTTGGTGATTTGACCTGCACCATTCTTTGAAGAGGGAAGCACCCTCTTATCCCACTCCTTAGGGAGCAGATTGCGTTGAGCTGCCCCTGGTGGTTAGAGCAATGGGCTGAAAGCCAGGGAAGCCTAGTTCAGACCTCACTGATTTATTCATCAATAGATATTTGATATTCCACTTTTTGCCATGAGTGGCCTCATGGGCAAGTCACTGCACCCTCCATCCCTTAAGATGCAAACTTTTCTTGTACACCCTCTGGGGACTGGAAAATACCTACTGTACCAGAATGTAATTTAGTTTGGGTTTGGAAAAGCAAGTAATTAAATCTAAAATCCAACAGACAAGATTATGGACAATTTAGGAGCTAGGGCAATGTTGCTTGTTTACTCTGTTAAAGTGTGGGTCTTCTGCCTTTGTTTCTATAGTTGTGCCTGTCTTTTTTTTCCTTATCTTGTAATTTTCTGCCTGGTTTGGATGACTTTCACAGCAGGGTAGCAAAGTACATTTGCTAATGAATGTCACACCATGTGTAATGCACTGGGTACCTATAATTGCTTCTTATGGATTTAGTGATTGCTTTTTTGTTTTGGGGACATCACTAAAATACCACAGATGTTATTTCCATTATCATTCTGTGTTGCTGGTAACTTCCTTTTCTATTATTCTATATACTAAAATTGCAGTTCTGCTCTCTTGAAGGCTGCCTCATTCTTTTTATTCTTCAGAGAAGCATATAAATAAAACTTTTCATGTTTTCAAACAGAATTCCATTAACTAAAATGTCCACAACATGATCTATATCTCAGTGTCGCAGTTTTGCCCTTGCTAATCTCCTGTTGTTTTGCGTATATTTTACAGAAAAAAATAAATTCTTGGGACAATCATGTGCATGATTCAGGTATCCAAAAGACATACCATATTGTCTAAGGTTCAGACTTGCCAGCACTATTTAGGAGACCAAAAGTGTTAGGTTTTTGGGTTTTTTTTACTATCTACTTCTTAGAATTTCTCCTTTTTTAATGTATTTCAGTGAGGAATCTCGCTCTCTTTTTCTGATCACGTCTCCCTCTTAAGAACTCTCAAATACTGCCATGCATTCAAGGAGCACCTAAAGGAGAACTTGAACATTGAAAACAACTGTCATAGTTCAACTGTTCATTTCTTTGAAATACCAGTAGAAGAGGTGCCTCTTTCCTAATCATTACTGCGTGTGTCAGAATATCACTTTATTTCACTCAGTGTGGTGATTTTAAGATGCAGTTCTGAAAGCAATTGTGCAGTGTTGAAAGGATGCAACAATACACATCTTTAGGATAATTGCCTCAAACTGTAAAGTGAACTATTTGCAATTATATGTGTTACAAAGGAGAAAAGCAGCATGGGCCTTCCTGAAAGAAAGTGAATACACACAAACATCTTTAAAAAGTGCCATTGATCCCAATAGTTACTATTTGCCCACCTGAAAGCACACAAGATATGCCAACTAGAAGGTTTTTGGCAAAGAGGAAGAGCAGGCAGCTGGACGTGAACTAAGTCAGGAAGTGTCTTCCAGCTTCCCCAGGACATATCTGCATCACAAGGAGAACATTATTTCCTACAGGAGGAAAGCTGTGTTTGTCTTCAACCCCAGGGAGTTGATGAGGTGAAAATGTGTGGACTGTCCATGTCATTCTCTGTCAGCTGTAAAATACTACTGGCAATGAGAATAGAATTACTGTGTGTGATCCAAGGCAATGTAAACACAGATTGCCTCCTTCTTCTCTTGCAGTGAAATGTGCTGTTAGAATTTGTCAGTAGATACACAAGTAATGATAAATTCACTCATTTGTTCTAGTGACATGTTGGTTACTTGTAAAAAGTGCAAATTAGGGATCATGATCAAGACCTGAAAAAATCAGAAACTACCAAGCAACTAACCATGGCAATTTCTTATATTTTTATGTTCTAATAGGTAATATGATTTACATAGTAAAATGCACATTTTTATTTGAAGAACCTGGTTGTCATCAGTGGAATTTTATGTAAAGGAATGATAAGAACATAAGAAATTGCCATAGTGGGTCTGACCAAGGATCCATCAAGCCCAGCATCCTGTTTCCAATAGTGGCCAATCCAGGCTACAAGTACCTGGCAAGTACCCAAATACTAAGTAGATTCCGTGGTACTGATGCCAGTAATAGCAGTGGCTTTTCTCTAAGACAACTTGATTAATAGCAGTTAATGGACTTCTTCTTCAAGAACTTATTCAAACCTTTTTTAAATCCAACTACACTAACTGCACTAACCACATCCCCTGGCAACAAATTCCAGAGTTTAATTGTGCATTGAGTGAAAAAGAACTTTCTACGATTAGTTTTAAATGTGCTACATGCTAACTTCATAGAGTGCCCCCTAGTCCTTCTATTATTTGAAAGAGTAAATAACTGATTCACATTTACCCATTCTAGACCTCTAATGATTTTAAAGACCTCTATCATATCCCCCCTCAGCCATCTCTTCTCCAAGCTGATCAGACCTAACCTCTTTAGTCTTTTACTCATAGGGGAGCTGTTCCATCCCCTTTATCATTTTGGTCGCCCTTCTCTGTACCTTCTCCATTGCAACTATATCTTTTTTGAGATGCGGCGACCAGAACTGTACACTGTATTGTTTAAATGCTATCTCAAAAGAGGATACTATGAATCATATCCAGAAATATCTGCTACTATAACTGAAATAATAACCCCAGTGAGGGCTAGTCCTGTGATCTAAGTCAAAGTACAATAAGCTACAGCATTTAAGTCTCCTGTTCAACTGGGCTAGCAGGGCTCAGGCACATCACAGGTGATTAGTTTCTGCTGCTACTGTGGTGACCCCTGCCAACACACGAGTGGCACTGAGAAGATAGTCTTAATGGAGACTTCCCCTTCAGTTTATGGCAAGCAAGGAAGTCGAAGTTGCTTGGCTAGATCATCTGAGTGGAAGGGAAAATAAAATGATGGAAAATAAGAAAGCACTTATTGAAAAATTACAGAGGTAATAAAATATGAAACCATGGGCTTCTACAGGCAAAAATCTTGGGGAAAACGTTTTTTTCTTAAATTGAAGCAACTTTAAAAATATTGTAGTATTTTTATCTGGTAAAAAGTTCTGAATGTCCTCAGGAACTTTATTCCCTTTTCGCTGCCTATACTCTTACATGAGAAAGGATTTCAGATACAGCAGTGCCCTTCTAAGCTCTGAATATAGTACTCACAATCCTAGAATTGTATTTTACTGTATTGGCCTGAATGCAAGATGGGCTGATGAATAGAGTGCAAGATGTAAGCTTTTTCCGTCCCAGAGTCATTTGCTGACAGAAAATGAGTGCAGACTTGCAGCCAATAGAAGACACAGGGGAGAAAAGGATGCACATTGACCTCAATGGCTCAAGGCTTCCTCTTTTCCATTTCTCCCTCTGTGGCCTTCCCTCTCCTTCCCTACCTCCCACTCTCCTCCAGTGGTCATACCCCCGGAAGCCTCCACTCTCTCTGTGCCTACCCCACTCTTGAATCAGAGCAGTGGAAGTCCATGCCTGTGGTTTCCAGTATCTTTATTTTCTCTGCCAATATAAGATGCTGTGATTCTGCAGTTTACAAGTGTGAAATTTGTGGGCCAATTCTCCTATGCTGCTCTGAGGCAGAGAAAGGTAGGTTAAGGCTAGGATGGGGGGGGGGGGGGGGGGGGAAGTGAGATCATGACTGTGTGGGAGAAGGAAGTAAGCAGGGGGGAGGAAGTTATGCCCATGGAGTGAATGTGGTTAAAAGGTAGTGAGAGAGAGAGAAAGGGAGTGTGACTGCAGGAGGGAGGGAGTGGATGAAGGCAGGTAGAGTTGAGGCCATGGGCAATCAGGGTACAGTGAAAGAGAGGAAGATTGACTTTGCATGTTGAGGGTGGGGACAGGTGAAACTGAGAGACAAAATTTGGTGAGTCATTTATGGGTAGAGGGAGGGATGATACAAAAATGTAGAAAACCCCCCTACTAGATATAGCCAGTATTTCAAACGTTTATTTACTCATTTTTTGTAGAGTGAAAGTTGCCTTGTAATTTCAACTCATTGCGAAAGAGGAGCTGCAGTGAAGTGGGGAGAGGAAGGGAGAAAAAGAGAGTACGAGGAACAGGGATGGGGGTTGCAAGAGGGAGCAGAGCCAGAACCACTCCAGGTCCCAAAATCTCTCCTTTATCTTCCTCTCAGATCCCAGAAACTCTTTCCCTCCTTCCTTCTTCCATCCTCTTTTCCCAATCTCAGAACTCCCCTTCTTCTCCTTTCACTTGATTTTAGAAAACCCTCTTTTGTGCTTCCTCCTTTTGTTGCAAACCCTGATCCTTTCATTTTCTCTTTCCATCTGCCACTCTCGCATCCCTGTGATCTTCTCTCCCTCTCCCTATTCTTTATATCTGTTTTCTCCTCTCTTTTCCATACACATAAACCTCCCAAAAAAACAAAGTAAATTATACAGATGCACAAATACGTTTGGAAAAATGCTTTATTTTTATTATGCAAAATAAATTGATATTATTTGGTATACAAAAGGATGCAAATTTGTGTAAATGTATTGTAGAATTGCTGCAAAGTTTAAAAAATCATGCTCTAGAATCTCACCCCTGAGCTGCTATAGGCAATTGGAGTTGTGATTACAGAACACCAGACAACATGTTTTCACAAAAGGAAGATGCTGACAGACAAACTTGGTTGAGGTCTATTGGGGGACAATTTTCAAGGCGACTTATGAGCTAATCATCTTTCTGAAAACCACCCTCTCTCAATGCAGCTAAAAGTCCATCCGTGAGTTGCTCCAATGCAAACAGTTTGAAAATCTGCCCCTTAATGAAGTGACAAAAGAGGTGGTGTAGAGAGTTACAGTACACATTTCCTATTTGAACTTCAGTGAGATCTGTGACATCGTTTTGCACAGAAGACCGGAAAGCAAACTAGATAGTATGGGAGTAGACCAGAGCACACTGGAGAAAACAATGGGGCTGATGCAATGTTTGTGCACAGAGAATGGGCGCTCAGTGTTGAGCACCCGTTTTCCTAACGTGCGCCAAACCACCTCTCCTGGGTACGTGATCCAATATTTAAATTAGAGATCGTGCAAAAAAAGGAGGCGCTAGGGAAAATTTGTGCATCCCTAGTGGCGCCTCAGGATCGGGCGCACAGGAGAGGTGGCTGTCAAGTGGGTTGGGAAAACAGATGCTCAATCTACAAGCATCAGTTTTCTCCAGCTACAGGCATAGACATGCACAAGATACACGACATGGACCATATAACTTGTGTGTGTCTATTGGCGTTCAGAAATTTTTTTTTTCAAAAACTTTTTTTTAACTAAATCTGCTTTATTTGATTAGTATTGCTACGATACTATTAGGAGGAATCACAGAAAGCAGGATTTTTCTTTTTTTCAATGCACTCCTGAGCGTGGCAAACCTTTACACCAGACCCAGGCTGGCATAACATTTGCCTCATTGCAATGGGTACATTGGCCACGCAGGACATTTTTTGCATTGCAGGGATTAGCTAATAGCCTTATCTAGATGGAATTTACATGTGATGAATGCTATTAGCTACGCAGTGATTTGGGCATGCGTTTTGGATGCGCTAATCCCCTTATTGCTTTGGGGGTTATGGATGTGCGTCCAAAACGTGCATCTAATGCCGTTTTAAACTGTACACTAGCCGGTGCGCACAGTATTGCATCGGCCCCAATGTGTGGATAAAGGAAGAATGATCTAGGGACAGTATAGGCCAGAGAGTAGTAGGGTAGGAATGAATAGACTACAACTCCTCAGAATGTAACCAAGTTGATGCCAGCAAGTGCTATCCATCATTGTTCCCATTAAGGATGTGCTTTCATTTTGAAAGCATAGACATAGACATTGTTTCATTTCAATGTTGTTTCCAAAACAAAATGATAGAAAAGACAAATTTTATTTATTTATTTACTGCATTGATGTGTTTTGTTTTATTTTATTGTCCTGTGTGCTAAATCCATTTAGTGCATGCTAATTTGTTTTAGTGCATACTAACTGGTTTTAATGTGTATTAAATGCTTTAGATAATGTTAAATGAATTGAGCACATTTTAAAATCATTTACATTTAAAATCATAAGACAAAAAATGAAATGAAAATAAAAAGCAACAGATTAAAACGACAAAACAAAATGAATAACAAAACAAAATCTTTTCCTTCACACACCTACCATGCATGCACGGGGATTGCCAACACCCTTCTCCCAACCTGGTGTTGATCCAGCTGGGTGCTGGATTATGTTTGGGAACTTGAATGCTCATCTAATCAGGCTCGTAGATAATCAAAGAGGAAGAAAACAAAAATGGATTTAGATAAAATTAGTATCCTGGAAGCTTATGCTGCTAGCAACTAATATAAATCCTTAGCAATGGCTGAGAAAAACTGGGCTAACCTGGGTAATTGCCAGGTTCTTGTGGCCTGGTTTTTGGCCTCTGTTGGAAACAGGATGCTGGGCTTGATGGACCCTTGGTCTGTCCCAGCATGGCAATTTCTTATGTTCTTATGTTCTTATGGGCAGTCTGGATGGGCCAAATGGTCTTTTTTGTCATCATTTACTCAATGATATAGCCAGAACTGACTTTTTTGGGGGCCCAAGGGTAAGATGAGTGGGCAGTAGATGTACAGGTCTAGGCCCTACTAGTTGTACTCTTATAGAAAAATAATGCCTTAGAATGCAGCCTATAAGTAGTCTGCAACAGCACCCTATAAGTAGTCTGCAACAGCCATGATGCATCATGAATGGCATTCTAAAATATTTTAATTTTATTTCAAGTACAACATTAAAAATGCCTTTGTGAGATAGTGCCTCTAGTTTTCTCCTATAAACCTGTCAGGACCAGATCCTTAAATCCCCAATAGGGAGAATGCTCTATAGGCGGGACCTTGCTGGGGAAGAGAAACACAGAGGGCATGACCAGTTAGTGGGGAATAAGAATGTAAGCCCAGCTGGGATAGAGAGGCCCCCATCCCTCTAGGAGTAGGATCTTCTGAACTGGTCTGGGAAGTTGTATGTACAGAAGATTGTGAGGATAGGCAGTATTGTGAAGTTTATTTTGCTGTGTGAAGTTAATAAAGTGATATTGCAAGAGAAAAGGCTGGAGTCAGAGTGTTTACTGCTTCAGTCCAGAGGAGTCTGCTCGGCCAGTCCTCACATAAGGTATTAAAAGTAGGATTTTTTTCTCTAAAACCTGGTATAGAGAAAGCCCAAAGCCTCCAGAAGGAAGGAAGAAAAGTTTGTGTGTCCATAGCCTGCCAGAAGTTTGAAGGCAAGACTACTGTAGTGTGCACAAGAACACAGAGAAGAGAAAAATTTGTTTGCTATGGTGCCTACCAGAAGCAGCTGAAGGCAAAAGGGTGTGGCTCACAGAACACACTGAAGCAAATAAGCACTGCTAGGACTGCAGAGCAGAGAGAAAAAAAAAACGAGAAGAGTGGGGCCCGAACAGGGAGCAGGTTTAGGGTTTTTTTTTCCTGTGGACTTAAGAGACAAGCTCTGTCCAAAGTTAGAATCTGTATCAAAGTATAGTAAGAGCTAGTGAAGCAGATTTTGTTTTACTTTTTTACCGTTTGGGGAAAAAAAAAGTCTGCAGAGAAAAAAAGCCCACAGCTGTGCACTGGGCTGAAATAGAGTGTGGTCCCTCTATAGACTGAAGCCATCAGTATGTGTGCACAGGGCCTGGTCCTAATAAACTCAGGTTCTGAAGAAAGGAAGGAAAAGGGAAAAAGTACCAGAACGCAGCAGTCTGGAAGCAGGTCTGAAAGAGACATAAAAACTTTGATGCGGAGTCCCCTGGAAGGGCAAAGGCAGTTTATAGAAAGCCTCAGACCAAACCTGTGGACCAGCGATAAGGTTAACAAGAACCTGGAAGCATGCTGTGCAATTATTGACTCCTATTTAAAGAAGAACTTATGTGGTCTGGGAGCTGAGAAAGCCATGGCAGAGGACTCGGTGGGGGCCCAGCAGCTGAGGGATGTGGCTGACTGCAGCTCAAGCCTGGGTGAGAGTCTGTGTCAGGGAGCCTGGGAAGCAACAACCTGGCTCATGCCAAAGCAGACCCTGAGGGGCATGAGCCCACAAAGATGAAGGCAACTGAGCAGGAGGAATGCCAAGGGCTAGATCCTGCAAAACTGTGTTGGAAGAAACAGAGAGCTTATGGTGGAGCTTCATAGCCATACCAGAAAGCAACCCAATGTGCTCAGAAGGGGGTGGTATAGAGTGTCCTGCAGAATGCAGTGACGATGGTCTAGTGCGGACATGGCAGGGAAGTCAGATGGAGTCACTGCTGCTGAGACCCTGGAGGGAGGTACTGCCTTGATCCTAGAGGAAGACACAGTGAAGACTCCAGTGGGAAGTGCTATGGAGAACCCAAAGGAGGAAACCACAGAGAGACCAGAGGAAGGCGCTGCAGAGTCACAGAGGAGGAAACCACGGAGAGCCCAGAGGGAGGCGCTGCGGAGATCACAGAGGAAGATACTGCAGAGAGCCTAGAGAGAGACGCTGTAGACAACCCGAAGGAGGAGGAGACTACGGAGAACTGAGAGGATGGCACTGTGGAGACCCCAGCAACTGGAAAGACAGAGGAGCCAATGAGTCACTCTACAAAGGAGACACCAGATACCAGAAGTAGTCACAGCTGGTAACAGAGGAACCAGCACTTGATGTCCTCCAGCTAGTCCAAGAAGCTCCGTCATGGAATTTGAACCCAGAGCCACGAAAGATTCAGTAAAAAGACTGGGGGTACACACTGCACAAACAGCACACTGGGTGGTGGTGGTAGTGCTGAGCATGACTGTACAACACCGGGACCAAGCCTAGAGGTTGGGAGGCCAGACAAGGGGGAGTGGTGATGTGAAGCACTTCTCTGGTTAAAAACCAGGGGGAGTGAGGATGCTTGGCCCGATGGATCCAAGCTGAGGAATAGGTATGTGAGAGAGTGCTCCTAGTTTTCCCCTATAAACCCATGCAGATGCCTAGTCCTGCCCGGGTTTATAGGGGAAAACTAAGCTAGATGCCTGGTCCTCCTTTAATCCCCAAAAGGGAAAATGCTTTATGGGCAGGAGGAACTCGAAGGGCATGATCAGTTAGTGGGGAGCTCCTGAACTGCTCTGGGAAGTTATGTGTTCAGAAGACTGTGAAGGTAGGCAGTATTGTGAAGTTTATTTTGCTGTGTGAAGTTAATAAAGTGAGATTGCAAGAGAAAAGGCTGGAGTCAGGGTGTTTACTGCTCCAGTCTAGAGGATTTTGCTCGACCAGTCCTCACAGCCTAAAGATGGATTAAATGTATGATATATTATAATATCATGTAAAATTTGTTATATTATAATATCATGTCTCTTTCAGACATGCTTCCAGACTGCTGCATTCTGGTACTTTTTCCCTTTTCCTGATGAAATTCATCCCAGGATACTGAGGGAGCTCAGAGATGTGCTGGCGGGTCCACTGTGCGACCTGTTCAATAGATCCCTAGAAACGGGAGTGGTGCCGAGTGATTGAAGAAGAGCGTTGGTGGTCCCGCTTCACAAGAGTGGGAACAGAGAAGAGGCTGGTAACTACAGACCAGTTAGCCTCACTTTGGTGGTGGGAAAAGTAATGGAGTCAATGTTGAAAGAGAGAATAGTGAACTATCTACAGTCAGGAGAATTGATGGACCAGAGGCAGCATGGATTCACCAGGGGAAAATCCTGTCAGACAAATCTGATCGACTTTTTTGACTGGGTAACCAAGGAATTGGATCAAGGAAGAGCACTTGATGTCATCTACTTGGATTTCAGCAAAGCTTTTGATACGGTCCCGCACAGGAGACTGGTAAATAAAATGAGAAGCTTAGGAATGAGTGCCGAGGTGGTGGCCTGGATTGCAAACTGGTTGACGGACAGAAGACAATGTGTGATGGTAAATGGAACTCTCTCTGAAGAGAGAGTGGTTTTAAGCGGTGTACCGCAAGGATCCGTGTTGGGACCGGTCCTGTTCAATATCTTTGTGAGCGATATTACGGACGGGATAGAAGGTAAGGTTTGTGTTTTTGCGGATGACACTAAGATCTGCAACAGAGTGGACTCGCCGGAAGGAGTGGAGAGAATGAGACGGGATTTAAGGAAGCTGGAAGAGTGGTCGAAGATATGGCAGCTGAGATTCAATGCCAAGAAGTGCAGAGTCATGCATATGGGGAGTGGAAATCCGAATGAACTGTATTCAATGGGGGGAGAAAGGCTGATGTGCACGGAGCAGGAGAGACCTTGGGGTGATAGTGTCTAATGATCTGAAGTCGGCAAAACAATATGACAAGGCGATAGCTAAAGCTAGAAGAATGCTGGGCTGCATAGAGAGAGGGATATCGAGTAAGAAAAGGGAAGTGATTATCCCCTTGTACAGGTCCTTGGTGAGGCCTCTCCTGGAGTACTGTGTTCAGTTCTGGAGACCGTATTTCCGAAGAGACAGAGACAAGATGGAGGCGGTCCAGAGAAGGGCGACTAAAAGGGTGAATGGTCTTCATCAAATGACTTATGAGGAGAGATTGAAGAATCTAAATATGTACACCCTGGAGGAAAGGAGGAGCAGAGGTGACATGATACAGACTTTCAGATACTTGAAAGGTTTTAATGATCCAAAGACAGCGACAAACCTTTTCCGTCAGAAAAAAATCAGCAGAACCAGGGGTCACGATTTGAAGCTCCAGGGAGGAAGACTCAGAGCCAATGTAAGGAAGTATTTCTTCACGGAGTGGTGGATGCCTGGAATGCTCTTCCGGAAGAAGTGGTGAAGACCAGATCTGTGAAGGACTTCAAAGGGGCGTGGGATAAACACTGTGGATCCATAAAGTCTAGAGGACGTGAATGAAGAGTGGGTGGCTCGCGGGAATGACGGCTACTGCCTAGAGATAATACCCTTATTCAATAAAGATACATACAGTTAATGCGACTCCAACATTGCTCTAAGCTTCAACGGCAAGAGGAAACGTGGAAAAAGATTTGCATTCACAAAAAAAGCGGGGAGTAGCTTGCTTGTTATGGCGGTTACTACCCCAAACCAAATAAGCCTGGTACTTCACGTTCAATGCATATCCAGCATAGCTCTCTGCTTCAACGGCATGGGAGAAAGACTGATACATCACGCATATCCAGCATAGCTCTCTGATTCAACAGCAGGGGAGGAAGTCTTATAGTTAACTTTCAATGCATATTCAGCATAACTCTCTGCTTCAACGGCAGGGGAGAAAGTCAGATACTTCACTTTCAATGCATATTATAACTCTCTGCTTCAACGGCAGGGGGAATGAAGAAAAGTAGATCTATATACAGAAAAAAACCAACAAGGTCTGAATTATTTAGTCTTGGTAAACAAATAAACATGGGTATAGCTTGCTTATTGCAGCGGTTACTACCCCTAACTAATTAAGCTAGATATTTCACTTAGAGGCAGTTCCAACACTGCTCTCTACATTAATGGGGGGGGGGGGGGGGGTAGAAGGGAAATAGAATCAAAAGGTTACTAAGAGCCAAGAGTAACAGATAAGGTCCATCAGGTCTAGAGGACGTGTATAAAGAGGAGGCAGCAAAACACTGCACAGAGCAGCAGTAGCCACAGTGGCATTCACGGAGCGGGATGCCAGTGGCCAGTGGTTGGTGTTCCACCTTCACGGAGCGGAAGGATGGAGGGCTGCCATCTCCAAATTAAAAAAAAAACAAAACCCAGGGGAGGGTAAGAGTATGTAAAATTAACGGAGAGTTCAAAGGCTATAGGTATTACCAATTATTAGGCTTATTCAATATTTGTTGATAGTTAATGTGGCTTTCAATGCATACTTCACTTTCAATGCATATACAGCATAGCTCTCTGCTTCAACAGCAGGGAAGAAGAAAAATATACTTCACGCATATCCAGCATAGCTCTCTGCTTCAACGGCAGGGGAGTAGTAAAACTAATACTTCACGCATATCCAGCATAGCTCTCTGCTTCAATGGCAAGGGAGAAGAAAAACTAATACTTCACGCATATCCAGCATAGCTCTCTGCTTCAACGGCAGGGGAGAAGAAAAACAACCAATAAGGGCTGAATAACATAGTCTGGGTAAACAAATAAGTATGGGTGTAGCTTGCTTATTGCGGCAGTTACTACCCCTAACTAATCAAGCGTGATATTTCACTTGGATGCAGCTCCATCACTGCTCTCTACATTAATGGTGGGGGTGAAAGGGAAATAGAACCAAAGGTTACTAAGAGCCAAGAGAAACAGATAAGTATGAGAAAAAAGAAGTGTGAAGCTTGCCGGGCAGACTGGATGGGCCGATTGGTCTTCTGCCGTCATTTCTATGTTTCTATGTTTCTATGTAAAAAGTAAACAAAAAACAATTAACAGAAACATCAGATCCAATCACGTAATAAAACAAATATCAATGTATTATTTTATGAATCCTCATTCCAAAAATGCAGAGAATAGCATAACTCTATAAAACAGCAATAGCCATAATAATCATAAGAACTTAAGCTTTATAAGGGGTGTAGAACAGAAGCTGAACATGCAAAAAAAAATAAAATAAAATAAATAAATAAATATATATATATATATATATATATATATATTCAAATTTTGGTGACACCACATTTTTTATACTATGTTAAGTTAATTTTTACCCATGTATTCGTTCCAAGTTTTTTAGTCCCTGTTCTATGTAAATTGTGTTCTTTATGCATGTCTTTTTTCAGTTACAATGTAAACCGAGCTGATATGCAATCCTGCATGAAGCCCGGTATATAAAAATGTTAAATAAATAAATAAATGAGAGCAAAACAAACTCTCTCCACTGTTAAACACTTTGTGAAGTAACACAAACCCCCTACAAAAAAAGAAAAAAAAAAGACATCTAGAATTTTGCCATACCATATCATAACAGCAGTAATTCCCAGGACTCAAAACAGTTGCAACCTTATCTATGATAAGGCAGCAAGGCAATTATTACATCAGGTTCTGGAATACTAATACACCACCTACTCTGTAGGAATTTGTAGCCAAATTGCTACAAATTCCTACAGAGAAATAACACACTAGTCAAAATACTTCACCTCTGTACACACGCTTATCACAGACAGACCCTTACCTAATACAGAATAAGGGACTACAAATTAGTAACAGAGACATACAGACAAAACTGAAATGGAAAGCCACAGAAATCAGAATCTGAGAACTCTGGAATACTGAAGAAAAAGCAAAATACAAATATATAAGAAATGCACATTCCCAAAGATGACATAACTGAAAGGCAAAATTTTTTTTCTTTTTACCTTTGTTGTCTATTCTTATTTTTCTAATCAGTTGGTCCCAACCTCTTTTTTTCCCCTTGTCTGTCTTTTCTTTATTCCTTTTTCAGGGTATCTTTTATTCTTTCTGTTTCTTCTCTCTCCTCCTGTCTACTTTCCTTCCTCCTTCATACACATGCATAGGCTCTCTTTCATATGCGCTCTCTCACACACAAGTTTTCTCTCACACTGGATCCTTGTCTTACATTCCTTCTCTCACATACACACAGACTCCCACTCCCACATACATGCTTCCACTCTCATAGCTCTGTCTCACATGCAGGCTCTCATTCTCTCATGCTTTTACAAACAGGTTCCCATTCCCACAAACACACATACACAGGCTCTCACTCTTACATGCTGTTTCTCACACGCAGGCTACCATCCCCCCCACAGACACACACAGACTCTCACTTTTACATGCTGTCTTACACTCAGCTTCATTTTCCCATATAAACAAATAGGCTGTCATATGCTTCATCTCACATACAGGCTCCTACTCCCATACATATGCACACACATATGCTCTCACTCCCACATGCATGCTGCCACGCTCTCTCTCTCACACACACATACCTACACACATACATAGGCTCCAAGTCTTCTATGCTCTTTCTCACATGCAGGTTCCTACTCCCAAAACCCATATACTCCCTCATAAACACACAGGCTCTCACTCCCAGATGCTCTCTCTCTTACCTCTCAAGGCAGGTTCCCATTTACATAGACACCACCCCAGGCAGGGTCCCATTCACATATACCCCCCAGGCAAGCTCCCATTGACATACACCCTTCCTAGGCAGGCTCCCATTTATGCACACACACCTCACATCAGGAGCAGAAAGGGGAACCCATTCGACTATTGCTGCTCCTTGTGTGCCTGCCCCATGGTATTAAAAACTGACAGGGCTAACACTTCAGGCCGGCACACTTGGAGGAACGTAAGAACAGACTCCTTCTGGGTTAGGTTTGTTTTTTTTTTTAATCCACTGATGGGATGGGATCCACTGGCAGCTTCCTGGGCCTGTTCCTCTTCTTGGCGGTTGGATGGAGTCCACAGGAGGCCTCCCGGGTCTTCTCTTTTCGGCCGCCAGTGGTATGGAATCTACCAGTGGCCTCCCGCGCCTGCTCAACTTCTTGGCCACCTATGGGATGGGGTCCATGGATGGTCACCAGGGCCACCTCTTCTTCTCGGCTGCTAATGGGAGGGGGTCTACCGGCGGCCTTGCTAGTCTCTTCCTTTTCTCTGTCACGAGTCTTCTGAGTGTGCACGCCCTGCGGTCCACTGCAGTTTTTCTTTTTGGGCCTTCAGGCAATGCTATATGGGTGGGTTTGAGCCCAAAGTGGGTGGACCACGGCCCACACAAGCCATCCTCTGGCTATGGCATTGCATTTACTAGACTACTATGCATACAAAATTCTTTTTTTGACTGCTATGCAAAACTTTTTCTTAAAATGTCACAACCCTAACATCAATGAGCACTGGGTGACTGGAAATCCAGACATCAGCCTCAGTAGCTTTGGTAGCTGTTACAAAGCTTAGTGGTAAGACATAGGAAACATGATGGATTAAGTATGGGGCATGTAAAAGCAAATGACGAAGACAACAAACAATTTTTTTTAACTTTCTCTTTAATTAAATTTCAAAATTTATATTAACAACATAAGAACATAAGAAATTACCATGCTGGGTCATACCAAGGGTCCATCAAGCCCAGCATCCTGTTTCTAACAGAGACCAAACCAGGCCACAAGAACCTCGCAATTACCCAAATACCAAGAAGATCCTGTGCTACTGATGCAATTAATAGCAGTGGCTATTCCCTGATTAAACTTGATTAAAAGCAGTTAATGGACTTTTCCTCCAAGAACTTATCCAAACCTTTTTTGAACCCAGCTACACTAATTGCACTAACCACATCCTCTGGCAACAAATTCCAGAGCTTAATTGTGTGCTGAGTGAAAAATAATTTTCTACGATTATTCTTAAATGTGCTACTTGCTAACTTCATGGAATGCCCCCTAGTACTTCTATTATCCGAAAGTGTAAATAACCGATTCACATCTACTCGTTCAAGACCTCTCATGATCTTAAAGACCTCTATCATATCCCCCCTCAGCCGTCTCTTTTCCAAGCTGAACAACCCTAACCTCTTCAGTCTTTCCTCATAGGGGAGCTGTTCCATCCCCTTTATCATTTTGGTTGCCCTTTTCTGTACCTTCTCCATCGCAACTAAATCTTTTTTTAGATGTGGTGACCAGAATTGTACACAGTATTCAAGGTGCGGTCTCACATTGGAGTGATACAGAGGCATTATGACATTTTACGTTTTATTAACCATTCCCTTCCTAATAATTCCTAACATTCTGTTTGCTTTTTTGACTGCTGCAGCATACTGAGCTGATAATTTTAAAGTATTATCCACTATGATGCCTAGATCTTTTCCCTGGGTGGTAGCTGCTAATATGGAACCTAACATCGTGTAACTAGACAAGGGTTGTTTTTCCCTATATACAACACGTTGCACTTGTCCACATTAAATTTCATCTGCAATTTGGATCCCCAATCTTCCGGTCTTACAAGGTCCTCCTGTAATGTATCATAATCTGCTTGTGATTTAACTACTCTGAATAAGCTTGTATCATCTGCAAATTTGATAACTTTACTCGTCGTATTCCTTTCCAGATCATTTATATATATATTGAAAAGCACCGGTCCAAGTACAAATCCCTGAGGCACTCTACTGTTTACCCTATTCCACTGAGAAAATTGACCATTTAATCCTACTCTCTGTTTAAGGAATCTCCTTAATCTTGTTTAAGGAAAAACACAATAATCACCATAATGAGCAAAGAAAACATTGAAAAAGAAAACAATATAAAGACTGTGCAATCAAACCCCATTAAGAGGATAGAAAGTACAAGAAAAATTCAGTAATAAGAAAACATAAACCATAATTAATTAACTAGCTAAAATTATATGACAGAATTTAAACTAACAGGATTAGACCTATTCTGTAGGAAAGTTTCAAACTGAATAGTATCACAAAAGCTATGGTGGATACCCTGAAATTTAACAACATATTTACAAGGGAACTTTAACAGGAATGTGGCACCTAAGTCTCATACCTTCTATTTTTACTCCAAAAATAATTGCCTATGAGATTGAGTTTCTCTAACTATATCTGGGAATATTGATAACTTCTGCCCCAGAAATTTCCTCTCTTTAAGGAGAAAAAAACCCCTCAATGTCCATTGTTTGTCAGATCCTTGAACAAATGTCACCAATAAAATAGCCCTTTTTTTGAACAACGGAAACTGAATCTTCAAGAAAAGCCATAAAATTAAAAGATTATGCATTAACATCCATATTCCCTAATCTAGGAGAAACACTTGTAACATCAAATAAATAGTAAATCTTAGTAACAACAGGAATTACTTCTTTGGAGACTTTCAGGAAGTCTAAATAAAACTTCTTAAGCATCTCCATAGGAGAAACCATATCACACCAAGGAAAATTCAAAAATCTTAAATTAAATCTTTTAACATAATTACCCAAATTCTCTATTTTCCTATGCAAAATCTGATTATCCTTGATTAAGGCTACATTGGTTTCCAAGATACTAGAACAGATTCCTTTGACCACTTCAATTTCTTCAGTCTGATATGGTCAAATTATTACAGAGGACAACTGAGATATAACCCTGACAAAATATGACGGAAATAACTAGGCAGATTGGCAGAGGTGTCACTAGGCACTGGAAAACATGGCCCATGTTCCAATTCTGTGTGCCAGGGTTCCAAATGGCATTTCTCATTGGCAGCTGCTGCCCCTGAAACAGCTGATCTCTTCAGGCACCACGTAGCTCTCAGTGAGTTTGAGCTGCATGGTGCCTGAACTCCCTTATTGTTCTCAAACTTTTGCAGTCTCGCAAGAATAGCACTGGAGTTTGGGCTTCACTTGGCTCATTGAGAACTACATAGTGCCAGAAGGTATCAACTATTTTGGAGGTAGCAATGGCTGGAAGCACTGGAGTAAGGTGAGCGAGGAAGGTGGGGTATTGACCAACTTACTGGTGGATGGGGGCAGCTGGAGACAGACTGGGTGGCTAGCTGGGGACAGAGGTGACTGGCTGGCTAGCTGGGGACTGGCTGGCTAGCTGGGGACAGAGGAGGAGAGGTTGGATGACTGGCTGGCTTGTGGGGAGAGACATGATTGTTCAGTTTAATTATCTTGAGGGGTGTTATTATTTTGCAGCCTGCAGGACATCCTCGCAGGCTTTCACGCTCATCCCTGATGCCGTGAATTGTCAGGCCTCCCCTCTGCAGCAGGATGCTACTGGGACCACTGCCTCTGCCTTTCCCTTTAGGGCTGCATTTACCCGGCATCTGCTGATTTAAAGGGCCCGCGGTGGGAAAAGACTGCGGTGCCCTTAGATGACATCATCTAAGGGCATCATCAGCCACTACCCTATAAAAGGGCCCTTTGGATGTCCCTAATTTACCTCAGCAACAGGTCTCCTACATTGTTGTGTGTAGTGTGCATTGCTGTGTTCCTGATTCCTGCCTTCCAGCTCAGCCTTGCCTCATCTCTCCAGCCTGCCCTGATTTGTCTTATCCAGTTCCTTTTGCCTGCCCTGCTGTGTCAGTCCTACTCCTTCTCTCCCAGCCTCCCCTTGTACTGACTTCTGACCCTGACTTTTGCCTGGACATTGACCATTATTGTTTGCCACCTGCAACTGACCCTAGCCTTGCCCTGGAAAAATGCCTATGACATTTCCACAGAGACTCACACCTAATACCTGCCAGCCCTGGAACTCAAGGTCTCATTTCAAGAGGAAAGTGGTTGCTATAGGTGAAGCTCCAGTCCATACACATCAGCACACTCAGCAACTGAGCTCCCCATGCTTTGCATACCACATAGCCTCAGTGACAGTCACAGAGGAGAGGTAGGGGGTCACTCATTATTCAATAATTAATTTTAAATGATGACTTAATAATAATCAATACCTGCTTTCCTCTCCCCCTCCTCCCCCCCTCAGTAATCTTGAGAAATCTCAGAGTGAGCAGAACTCAAAATTTCCCAGGTATGTCCATTGGCTCTTAGAGTCATGTGGTCAGGGACATAATGCAGTCTGATGAGGAAATGCCAGGCCGTGGCAGCTATGCTGAGGGCTGAAGATGTCCCAGAAGCAGCAAATCAAAGGTGTCCTGTTGACAGGTGTGATGAGCCTTTGCCAGTCAACAATATGCTCCCATGTACATCTTCCAACAATGTGCTGTGGGAGAGTGTTTTGGTTTTTTTTATAATCATGATTCCTCCCTCTGCCACAACTCCTAACTTTTGGGGGGAAGGCTTGTAAGAGATATAAAAATCTCCATGAGCATGCTCAGTTTTCAGTGGGTGGAAGTAGACTGGAGAAGAGGAAGGAGAGGAGCTCTGAGAGTATAGGCCTCATGCCTGAGGGTCCAATGATTTGAAAGAATGTTATTGCTTTAGAGAAGAATTTTTGAAAAACATTGATCAGTCCAGAGGGAAGGGCATCCCCCCAATATCTCAAAAGGCTGCCTCAAAGGATCTTTTTACCCAGGCTACCTGTTAACAGCTGGGATGAGAAGAAGTTGAGGTTTGAGAAGATAATTAAGAGACTTGAGGACACTTCTGAGACTTTTTGGATTACAGTTGAATTTTTTTCTGACTTTCTGAGGCCAGTTAAGATATTTTTGTGCTTGGGGATATTTTTTTCCAACATGACCGGCTTATGCTAGACCTTCACTCTAGGTATCCTATCCTACAACGGGAAGATACGTTTGCTATGGATGAAAGTGCAAGAGAAGGGAGAGGGTTAAGAAGATCTAAAATGCACAAAAAAAACATTGTTTTCATTGTAATATTTTAATGTTATTTTTTATCTTTGTGAATTTGGCCTGGATACTTGTTTTTAAGTTACAGACAACTGATTATTTAGAACATCATTTTGGACTTGTTTGATTTTTTTTTTCCTTCTTGCCCAGGACACTCGCTGAATGGATGGACACTGGTTTTTTTTCTTTTCTACCCATTTTACTTGTTCTGATTTCCTTGCTCTTATACTGGACATTTTTGCACCTAATAGAGATCTTACAGCTAGATTGTAAGCCTTTGACTACAGTGATGACCGACCATACCAGGGGCCCAGGAAGATAGCTTCCCCTCAGTCTGGACTTGGAACCAGTCCCATAGCCCTTTGATTGATGCTAACAGCAAAAACAGGGGACTTGCTACACAGGCATGAAGGTATAGCGTGACTGCACAAAGAGCAAGGTACAAAGGCATTACACACACACTTCAGGTCCCTGCAACTGTTCCGCCTATGCTTCCTGTTTACAAAGGAGGTACACGCCATTAGGGGAGGGCCACCAAAAGGACAAGGAGCACAGGATCATCATGTCCCTGCCCAGCTGGCTTGCCAGTAATTCTCTCATAGTTCTACGTCCCATGAAAGAGAGAAGAATCTGAAAAACAAGAGGGGGAGATGAATGGGGCTAAAGAGATGATCTGACAAAGAAGAGGGAAATGGAGAGAGGCCTTTGGTGAAATAGAGGAGAAGAAAGAAGGAGAACCTAAGAGAACGGAGGGGAGAGATACAGAAGAATCCAAGAGAAGGGAGAGACAAAGAGAAAATGGAGAGGAACCTTGAAGGAGGGAGAAGAAGGTAATGAAAAGAAATTTAAGGGGGGATGGGAGATGGAAAGAACCTGAGAGAGGAGATAAAGATAAATGTGAGATATTAGCTGGAGAAAAAAACTGAAAGGAGCAGAAAGGATGGAAAAAGATAAGGAGAGAAAAAGAAAAAGGGCACCCACTTCCTACTCAACATCCTATATGTGCCTATGTGTGTCATGTATGAAATTAAAAAATATAATAGACCACAGGACTAGTATAAGTGATAGGAGAAATTATAATGAGACCTTCATATAATAGAGCAGTATCATTTCCTTAATATAGTTCCAAAAATGTTTTAAACTGGATCACCAAGCATTGCATCCTGCTCAAGCATTTTAATCACTGGTCTCACAACAACTTGGATGCCATAATACAATTTTTCATAAATCTTTCAAGCAATTTTTTAAAATTCAATGCATTTAAAATATTCCTGATAATGAGAGCTTGCAGGACTTATCTTGATGAAAATTGTTCGAAAGAGACGATATAAATCCTTTCTCTGATTCAAACAACACTGAATTCCAATGCCCAACACATAGTGTGTTTTGTTTCTTCCTCAGGGGTAGCAATGTGGTAATAAATTGGACAACACTCAATATTCTAGAATAAATAAAAACATTATGTCATGACCAAATCACATCAAGTTTATGAACTGATTTCTCCAATTATAATACTTGCATTTAATCCTTGGGTGCCACTCTTAAACATGCTCTACAGCTCGCTTTTTTCTTCAGCAAAAAATAGCATACACTTCTAATATCAAACTTTCAAGTTTTAAATACTGAATGGACCAGTTGGAACAGAAGGCTGAGAAGAAACCACCAATTGAATAAGAAAAAGGGCTAAATCAATGAGAACCAATGTTTTCATTTAATCTATGTGGTGAAACTGTGTTTAAATGAAAAATCTGTTGATGTTCCTTAAAATTTAATAGGGAAATTATGTCACTGCCCCATTATGGAATTTGAACCTGCTCGATGACAGACCAACGTAGATCTTCAAATTTATGTTGATACATTAAACAATGCTTCACTAAAGGAGCATCCTCTTTTTGTGTGCTCAGCTGAGAGGTAGATGGCCTGCTTGCAGAGAATAGCTCTGCGGGCAGGAATCATAACAAATATCAATGGATTTTTGTTTTAAACACAGTTTCATTGTAAAGACAAATCCACAGCAGAGCAAGGAGTCTCCAAGAATCCCTTCCAGAATCTTCCAGAAACTCCTTCATGGGCTCCTCCAGGAACTCGTTCCTTGAGAAACCCATATTTATCTTTCCTGGAACCCTGGATCCACATTAAAGAGCCCTAGAACATTCTAAGCTTCTGCTTTTATTACTCCTCTGACATTCAAGGCATCATTTAGTGGGACATGTCTTCATCACCTACTCCTACTCTATCACTAATCATATGAGTCCTTAGTGAGGATATATGATAACCTGGTAAGAGACTTGTAGATATCCTTACATCAGTTTTTCTTAGTACCATTGTTTTAACTAAGATGGAAAATACAAGATTAAAAATTATATATTATACAATGAAATAATATCCAATGTTTGCTGGTATGTATTAAACAATAGTAGGTACTGTAATAACATATATCTTTGAATGGTATAAAAGGAAGAAAAATGGCCAGAGCCATCACTCAGGACACTGCCCTCTGTGATGTAGGGCAGAGGAGCCAAGTTGGATTGGACAGTTGGGCCATGACATACCATGGAGACAGCATGTATAGGCACAGAGAAAGAGGGAATACAACTGTTATAGTAATGGCCCCTACAGGCCATTCTGCAGCTTGTACAATGCATCTTGAAGATGCACCTTGGAGGAGGCAGCCCTGGAGCTCACAAGGATAAACTGCACTATCTAGGAGTCCATTTGGGGAGGAGCAGGGACAGTAGAGTCTTCTGAGGGGTTGAAAGGAGAAAAAACAAAAAAGGAAAGAAATAGTAAAAATATATAAAGAATGAGGTCTGTATTTTATATTATCAAAAAAGGTTTTGTCTGCTTTGTGCTTATGGCAAAACTCATGAAAACAAGTCCCTTGATCAACGTTAAATGTCATACCTGCCAAACATTAAAGAAAGCAAAAAGTCTCATCTTTATTTACTTTTTTTTTAGCACATTTCACTAGGTAGTCTGGGTGATATGATCTTCTATTACAAATAAACAAAAGGTCTCTATATTGGCCTGATATTTTATGAGAAATCTATGGGGGTAAGCAAAAGATCAAATTCTAAAAATAGAAAAAGTCAGATTGTTATGTGAAAAAAATGTTTCATTGTGCATATTGCAAGCTTTGGAAATTGCTTCCTACAAGGTGATTGAAAGAACTTCGCTAGAAAGCTTTAAAATAATTTGGTTGATGTATTTAATAAAATGGATATCAGAAATATATATATATATATATGTTCAAGACATATAATGTCTAGTTGTTCAAGACATATAATGTCTTGAACAACTAGAATTTAGAGAGTTTGACTAGTCAGCTTGGTTTAGGTATCACTGAAGACGAATCTGAATGAAGAATTGTACGTGAACGCAGAATTAACTAATGTGTACAGGTTTATTTTCTTCTGAACTAACACAGGCAAACTGTTGAATAACATGGTTAGAAAGGGCTGATGTTGATGAACATTTCAGCTACTTTTAGTTGCCAAGAGACTGGGTAACTGATTGGCAGATGTGTAAAAGTGCAAAGTAATGCACATAGGAAAAAATAATCCCAATAATAGGTACATGATGCTGGGTTCTGTATTGGGAGTCACTTTCCTGGAAAAGGACCTTGGAGTCCTCCGCTCAGTGTGCGGTGGCTGTCAAAAAAGCATATAGCGTGTTAGGGATGATCTAAAAAGGAATAAAATGGAAAATATCTTATTGTCTCTGTATCAAAACATAGTGCAACCAATCTTGAGTATTGTGTGAAGTTCTGATTGCCCAATTTCAAGAAAGATATAGCAGAACTAGAAAAAGGGTGGGCAACAAAAATGATAAAGAGGATGGAACACCTCTTCTATGATGAGAGGCTATGTAGGTTAGGGCTCTTCAACTTGGAAAAGAAATGGCTGAGAAGGGACATTATAAAATCATGAGTGGTGTTACGAGCCGAAGGCTTGGAGGCCTTCAGATCAAGTTATGAGCGCGACCTCCGGCCGATGTAGGGACCGAGGGCTTGGGGTCTTCGGATCCCATTACGACCCGAGGGCTCGGTGGCCTTCGGGTCCTGTTACGAGTATGAGCTTCGGCATCTGTTACACTCCGAAGCGCGGATGTGTGGTTGTCTCTGAAGCTGGAGATGTGAGCCCTTGGGCCGCGGCATGGCCCAGGGAGGAGCCCCCAAGCCACACCGCGGGAGGTGAGCTGGTGCGAGCATGGGTAACGAAAGCAGGACAGAACTGAAGCAAGGACTAGGTACAAGGTCTGACCCTCAACCGGACCTGTACACCCCAGGATAACCAACAACGCAATGTTGATTGATGAACAGTCCTCCGACCGTTCCAAGCCCTTTCGGACCTGCCGCTGGGTATGGCAATGGGTGGCAGACCAGACAAAGGACGAGGGCAGACGGAGTTCTTAGAACACAGAAGACTTTGGACGAAGACTGAAGCGAGAAAGTTGAAGACGAGGACGCTGTAGACAAGGACTGAAACGAGGACGCTGTAGACGAAGGCTGGAGTAAGACATCATAGAAGAGGACTAAAGCAAGACACCACAGATGAGGACTGGAGCGAAGACAATATGGACGAGGACTGAAGCAAGACATCATAACTGAGGGCTGAAGCGAGACACTGTAGATGAGGGCTGCAGCAGGACACTGTAGATAAGAGCTGAAGCAGGATCAAGAGCTGGGGCGAGTCTGCGATGCAGCGCGCCCTACACAGTCCACCCGCGGGACTGGTCGAGGACCACGCTGGGCTCGAGGCAGTACTCCAGGAGGAATAGTGGAAGCTGAATCCAGAACATGACTAAACAACTGCAGAGACCTGCACTGGGCACGCCCTACACAGCCCCCCAAGGGACTGGTCGCGGACCATGCCGGACTCAGGGCAATTTCAGACAAAGATTTGATTTAGCCATCACGCAGGCTGCAATAGGCTCTGAAGACCGGGACTACTCTGAAGCAGGATTCGATTCTCAAGGGTTAAAAACAATAGACTGAAGCAGGAGGTCTTCCAGTGGGTTGCGCTGCGGATTTGAGGATGGCCTTGTACCGTGAGGCGCCCTACACAGTCCACCCGAGGGACTGGTCATGGACCATGACAGTGGTACACCAGGAAAGTGGACATCGAGGAACCAAGGCATGGAGGCGGAGACGAAGGCAAGACATCAGAAACATCGGGACAACAGAAGAGCAGGACATCAGGCACCTGGGACATGAAGACATCTGGACAACAGGGGCAGAGGACATCAGGAACCTGAAGACATCTGGGCGACGGACATCTGGAACATGGAGATGACTGAAGACCTGGTCGAAGGACATCTGGGACATGAAGACAACTGAAGACCTGGACGAAGACATCAGAGACATGGAGACAAAGCCGTCAAAGCAGAAGGAGACCACGGAGGACCTGAACCGGTCAGAAGACACAGTCGACTGTGGAACCCGATCCGAAGGCAACGAGAGGAATCCCTTTTATAGGGCTGAAGCAAGAAGTCATCATCAGAAGGAGCCAGCAGCATTTCCTGTGACTGGCCCTTTAAATGGAATGAAGAGGTGCACGCTGGCACCTAAGGAAAGGCAGAAGAGAGAGGCAGCACCATGGACAGCGGTGCTCTCCTGCACCTCAGCGCGGAGGCAGGCAAGCTTCGGAGCAGCCTCCAGGCTGCACGATGACATTGGAGCAGCAGCGGGCTATCCCCTGCCACTCGAAGAGGATCCAGGGGGGCGGCTCCCTGCCGCAAGAGCGCTGGAAGATGCGGCCTCTAGGCCGCAGGTCTCGGCGGCGGCACTAGGCCGTGAAGAAGGCAGGGGGAGGCAGGCATAGACAGAGGCAGCCTCCCTGCACCATAAGAACCCCGGGGACAGCTCCCTGCCACGAAGGAGGAGCGGCAGCAGTGGTGTCAGCCCTGCCGTGCAGGGATGGAGACGGCCACGGCCTCCAGGCCGCGGGGAATGGAGTCAGCGGTGTCCTGCCATGTCGAGAAAGCAGATGGGTGGAGAGGCCTGCTCACGGAGAGTAACTCCATGGGCAGGAATCGTAACAAGTGGAGTGGAACAAGTAAAAGATGGTTATTTACCCTGTCAAATAATACTAAAACAAAGGGACACTCCATGAAGTAACAACTAGCAGATTGAAAACAAACTGTAGAAAGTACTTTTTCACTCAGCGCACTATCAAGCTGTTGCCAGAAGATGTGAGCAAAGCAACTAGCATAGTGGGGTTTAAAAGAGGCTTGGATAAGTTTCTGGAGGAAAAGTCCATAACATATTATTAGCCATGTAGACTAAAGAAAGCTATTGCAATCCCTAGGAGTAACAGGAATTAGATCTACTTTATGGGATCTTCCGGATACTTACGGCCTGGATTGGCCCCTGTTAGAGATTGGATGCTGAGAGCTCAATGGTCTGACCCAGCATGGCAGTTCTTATGTTCTTATGTAATCATACCTACTGATACACGGGCCGATACAGTAAAAACCGCGAGAGAGCTGGCGCTCCGAGGCAAGTACCCGCTCTTCCGACGCACGCCCAGACCACTCTCCTGGGCGCGCGATCGAGTATTTAAATGAGAGACCATGGTAAAAGGAGGCGCTAGGGACACTAGCGTGTCTCTAGCACCTCCTTTTTGACAGAAGTGGCGGCTGTCAGCGGGTTTGACAGCGACGCTCAATTTTACCGGCGTCGGTTCTCAAACCTGCTGACAGCCATGGGTTCGGAAAACAGACGCCGGCTAAATTGAGCATCCGTCTTCCAACCCACGGGCCGTGGGCAGATTTTAAAAAAAAAATTTTTAATTTTAATTTTTTTTTAATTTTTGGGCCTCCGACTTAATATCGCTATGATATTAAGTCAGAGAGTGTACAGAAAAGCAGTTTTTTCTGCTTTTCTGTACGCTTTCCCTGTGCTAGCCGAAATTAACTTCTGCCTTTGGGCAGGCGTTAATTTCTGAAAGTAAAATGTGCAGCGAAGCACATCTGTATTGCGTGGGAATAACTAATAGGTCCATCAACATACATTTGCATGTTGCAGGCGCTATTAGTATAGGGGGGGTTGGCTGCACGTTTTCGACGTGCTATAAGGGGTAATAATAGTGCATCGAAAACGTGCGGCCAAATTGGGGCTAAAGGTGCGCTCGGCCGAGGGCACCACACTGAATCGGTCCGACAGTAGTGTATTGAATAACATATCATCTAACTGATTTAATATGTATTGCTGATGTGTTGCACTGCAATTAGAATTTCAACAGCCTTCATGTTTTTAAAAATGGGTTTAAGATTCCAATGCAAAAGTTGCTTTAAAAGAACTTGCCTTTTAAAAACAGCTTTGCTGTACTCTAAGTCCTACATTTCCCAAGACAACAATAACACCATCCGTCTTAGAATAATCTATGAGTAATTTTAATTTCAGAAACATATTTATTCCATCTTACACACTCACACATGCAATATTCACACTTTCTACATGCATGCCACCCTTTTGATATATATTCACCTCTCATTTTCTGTAACACATAGTACACATCTATGAAACTATGGATCCATAGAACTGCATGGATTACAAAAGACACATGCAGTACTATACTGCTACATTTGCAAGCAAGACTCCCTACATGGCTTACTTATAACACTAGATAGCATCACTATATATAATACATTCTCAAACAAGCAAGTTGCTGTTGTTGCGGTCTCCACCGCTTCCCCTCTTTCTGCTGTGCTTAGTGCTCACCTCCGATGGGGGGAACGCCGCTCCCGCGGCACCGCTGGGCCTTCGGGGCGTCCGCCATTGCTGGGCCATCTCGCTGCTGCCACGCGCGCGCACAAGGACGCGCATTATGGACGCACGGTCGCCGGAAGTCTGGCCCCGCCTGGGTTAACAACGCCACGCCCCAAGCCTGATTTAACCGGCGTTCGTCTGCCTTCTCATTGCCTTGCAACGAGGGTTGCTACTGTTAGTAGTTCTTAGTTGCGCTTCTGCTGTTCTGCATTCCGGTTGACCTCAGCTTGTTCCTGACTCTGCTTCTGCCTGCCGCCTGCCATTGACCTCAGCCTGTTCCTGACTCCACTTCTGCCTGCCGCCCGCCATTGACCTCAGCCTGTTCCTGACTCCGCTTCTGCCTGCTGCCCGCCATTGACCTCAGCTTGTTCCAGACTCCGCTTCTGCCTGGCGCCCGCCATTGACCTCAGCTTGTGCCCGACTCTGCTCCTGCTTGCCGCCAGCCTCCGACCTTTGCCTGCTCCTGAGACTGCTTCTACCGGCTGCCAGCCTGACTTGGGTTCATCTCCGTTCCTTCTCACCACACGTTCCTGCTCTATTGCACGCTACTGACTCCAGTCCTGCCTTCAGCTGCTCTCAGTCCACGATACGCTACAGACTCTGTTCCTGTTACCTGTCTGCTCCGCTCCGCGGCTTACTACAGACCCCGGGCCTGCTCACTGACTGCTCTTGTTCAGCAGGCTAGAGACTCCATCTGACCGCCCCGCTCTCGCCGGGCCTTCCTGCTCCCTGTTACTGGACTCTGTGGGTTACTCTTGCCCAGGCCTTTTCCTATAGAGACTGTTACTGTGCTCCTAAGTCCCAAGGTTCTAGGACCCTACGGGCTCCTCCTGGGGGGTTCCTGGTTCCCGGGTGAAGACCTGTGCCTGTGGCTCCGCCTCCCGACCTACTCTGCCACCAGGGTAGTTCGGCTCAAGGGTTCACACCTGGACTGCAGCTTCCCAGATTGCAACAACTGTACACATATATAATTCATATTTCTCAATCATGGTGGTTCTCAACCCTTTTATGGATACATACTTAACTGGCCTGATTTTCAGGGTAGCTACAATGAATAGGCATGAGATAAATTTGCATACACATGCATGCAAATTTCCCATACAAATATAGAAACATAGAATTGATGGCAGAAATAGACCAATCGGCTCACCCAGTCTGCCCAGCAAGCTTCCACACTTCTTTTCCCATACTTATCTGTTTCATCAACCACCAAGTTCAGGGCCCTTGTTGGAAACTGTTTGATTCAAATTTCCTGCCATCCCCTGTCATTGATGCAGAGAGTAATGTTGGAGTTGCATCAAAGGTGAGCATAAAGCTTAATGGTTAAGGGTAGTAACCGCCGCATCAAGCAAGTTACCCAGATGCTTGTTCACCCAGACTGCACAGATCAATGCCTTGTTGGATGTTGTCTGAATGTAAATCTTGTTTTCCACATTTCCCCCTGCCGTTGAAGCAGAGAGCAACGCTGTATATGCATTCAAAGTGATGTATCAGGCTTAATTGCTTTAGGGTAATAACCGCCGTAATAAGCAAGCTACCCCCATGCTTATTTGTTTACCCAGATTGTGAAGTTCAGTCCTTGTTGGTTGTTATCTGAATGCAAATCCTCTTTTCCACATTTCCCCTTGCCATTGAAGCAGAGAGCAATGTTGTAGTTGCATTAACCATGCAAAGGCTTATTGAGTAAGGGTAGTAATCACCAGGTACTAGCCTCCACTCAGTAATCCACCCACATGGCTCTTCTCTTCATTCCCATCCTTTAGCCTTTATGGATCCACAGTATTTATCCCATGCCCCTTTGAAATCCTTCACAGTTTTAGTCTTCACCACTTCCTCTGGAAGGGCATTCCAGGCATCCACCAGCCTTTCCATGAAGAAATACTTCCTGACATTGGTTCTGAGTCTTCCTCCCTGGAGCTTCAAATCGTGGCCCCTAGTTCTACTGATTTTTTTCCAACGTAAAAGGTTTGTTGTTGACCATGGATCATTAAAACCTTTCAAGTATCTGAAAGTCTGTATCATATCACCCCTGCTCCTCCTCTCCTCCAGGGTGTACATATTTAGGTTCTTCAACCTCTCCTCACAAGTCATTTTATGTAGACCATCCACCTTTTTGGTTGCCCTTCTCTGGACCGCCTCCATCCTGTCTCTGTCCCTTTGGAGATACGGTCTCCAGAACTGAACTCAGTACTCCAGGTGAGACCTCCCCTATATAAGGGGATCATCACTTCCTTTCTCTTACTAGATATTCCTCTCTCTATGCAGCCCAGCATTCTTCTGGCTTTAGCTAATGCCTTGTCACATTGTTTCGCCGACTTCAGATTGTTAGACACTATCACACCACGGTCTCTCTCTTGCTCTGTGCACATCAGCCCTTTCCCCCCCCCATGGAATACAGTTATTTCGGATTTTCACACCCCATATGCATGACTCTGCATTTCTTGGCATTGAATCTCAGCTGCCATATCTTCGATCACTCTTCCAGTTTCCTTAAATCCTGTCTCATTCTCTCCACTCCTTCTGGCATGTCCACTCTGTTGCAGATCTTAGTATCATCCGCAAAAAGACAAACCTTACCTTCTATCCCGTCCGCAATGTCACTCACAAAGATATTGAACAGGACCGGTCCCAACACTGCTCCTTGTGGCACTCTGCTTAACACCGCTCTCTCTTCAGAGTAAGTTCCATTTACCATCACACATTGTCTTCTGTCCGTCAACCAGTTTGCAATCCAGGCCACCACCTTGGCACTCACTCCTAAGCTTCTCATTTTATTCACAAGTCTCCTGTGCAGGACCATATCAAAAGCTTTGTTGAAATCCAAGTAGATGACATTGAGCACTCTTCCTCAATCTAATTCACTAATCACCCAGTCAAAAAAGTCAATCAGATTTGTCTGACAGGACCTTCCCCTAGTGAATTCATGCTGCCTCTGGTCCAGCAATTCTTCTGACTGTAGATAGTTCACTATTCTTTCTTTCAGCAGCGACTCCATTACTTTTCCCACCACCGAGGTGAGACTAACCGGCCTGTAGTTTCCAGCCTCCTCTCTGCTCCCACTCTTGTGAAGCGGGACCACCACCGCTCTTCTCCAATCACTCAACACCACTCCTGTTTCTAGGGATCTATTGAACAGGTCATGCAGCGGACCCGCCAGCACATGTATATTCACTATGGATATCCTGAAACCCAGACCAGTTGGGTGTGCCTCCAGGACAGATTTAAGAACCACTGTTTCATTACACAGCATACATATCTGTCATTTTTCTGTATTATGTTTTTTGTCAAGATATGTATGTAGGAAATTATATAACTTTTAATTAATTTCTACATACATATCATGACAAAAATAGGTTATAGAGGAAATGACAAATACAAACTAGGCATATCAATTAAAACTTGTATTCCTAGAACAAAGTAGAAATTAAACAAAATACTTAAAAAGTGCTACCTTCCCAGTTGAGCTGGGTGGGATATAACTGAACTCCTTCATTCTACTGCATCTCCTGCTGCTGCTGCTGAGGGACAAAGATGCTAGAGGATTTCTTTTCCTGATTCTGATGTGGCTGCATATCATTTTCTTTTCCTCCTTCTGATGTAGCTGTATGTCATTTTGTGACTGAAAAAGAAGAGAAAAAGCAACATAAGATAATAAGTACTTCAACCAATTGACCCATCCAATCAGAGGTGTTATTACTAGGTACTCAAAAGATCTAGGACTTGGGCCTATAGACAAGGATGATCTTAGGCCAGAGGTATTGCTAAGATCTCAAAAGATCCAGGGCTTGGGCCTACAGGCAGCAATGGCCCTAGGCCTAATGAAGTGGTGTCCTGGGGGAGGGGTCCCTTCTGAAGAAGATATGAAAGGGTCCCCCTTTGAAAATGTAGTCCCTCTTGGTCTATCCCTGCTATGATTAAAAGGCACCTGCATCATCAGGCCGCCCTCTCTCTGACACGATACTCAGCCACTTTGTAGTGAGCAGCAGTGTCTTATCAAACAGAGGTCCCCCTGACTGAAGCAGGCATCCTTTGAGTAACCTACCCCTAGAGCCAGCTCTGCCTACAAGTTCCCCCCTTCCCACCTACCCCTTGCAAGATTTGTGGACCCTTGCTGCTATGGTGAGTTTGGCTCAGCCTACAGGATAGGCGCTGTAGACCCTCACTGACAGCTGGCTATGCAGGCACTTCTTTGTCACTGGCCTTGAAAACCTTTACCACAGGCCTCTGCAAGGGTCTGCAGCATCCTAGGCAGAGCAATGTAACACCACTTCCTGCCCAACCCACCCTGAGTTGAAAGTGCCCAAAGCCTGGGCATTGCATAAGTCTAGGCCGAGGTAGGTCACCGTTACTTCAGCCTATGCCCTACACAAGGCTTGGTGGCTTGGATCCAATGCCTGAGTCTCAACAAGGCCAGGGCCTGGGCCCAGGCTTGACACTGGGGCCTGGTCCGGAGGCTAGGTCCCAATGCCTGAGCCTCAGCCTAGGCCAGGGCCCAGGCCCAGGCCCTACACTGCAGCCTGGCCCAGAGGCCAAGTCCGAACACTAGGGCCTGACACTGGGGCGCGGCCTGAAGGTCAGGTCCTGATACCAGGGCCTCAGCACAGGGTCAGGCCGAGCCCCGGAGCCCAAATCTTGGAGGTCTTTTTCCCTGTCTTCTTCTTTGTAATGATGCTGTCTGCTGGGGACACCTTGGACTTAATTAACCTCCGAGGACTGGATACCGAGCCTGGGTCGAGACCCTGGTGTTGGGATCTGGCCTCCTGGCTGGGTCACAGTATCAGGCTTGAGCTTGGGTCCTGGCCTAGGCTTTTTATTTACCAAAATACATTCATAAATCAGAATTTTGTTTCTCAAGAAAATGCCCCCTTTGTCTATATTTGTATAACCAGGTAATGGGTATCTATTATTTGCATTTTCTTGATATATATATTTCCTTGTATATTATTTTCTTGATATAGATTCCCATGTGTTTCTGTATGCAAGGTGTGACGCTTTGTATTGTTTCTAAACTTAGTAAATATAAATGTAAACAGAATTTTATTTCTCTTGGATTATTACAGTGCAGTAAACCAAAAGTGAATAATGTGCAAGTACAAATTAGAGTAACTGATGTACTACACTCTTTCTAGGACTAACAAAGACTGGGATGTGTTCCACTCACAAAATAATGTGTGAAGCATGTTACAAGAAATAAACACACTGCTTTATTCAAGGCAAAAAAAAAAATACCTTAAATAAAACAAACAGTAAAAGAGATTTGATGCCTAGACTACAAATGGAGAATCGTTTCTGCTGAAATCTGATTCAGAAAACTCAAGTTTTACGAAAGAGAATTGCCAAAATACATGTGGCTAAGTTATTCATTTTTAAAGAATTAAACTTTATCTTTTCAGAGCACTCTTTTTCCACAGAATTCTGCCATAGGCTCACAATAGGAGAGCCCCTTCTGAAAAAAAAGACCCTTGCGAAGCATGTCATCCTAAGAGTAATTTCTGCCTACTAATGTATGCTTGTTCTTGTGGAACTCTTAAAAAAAATATTCCTTTAAAGGAGTAAGTAAGCATATCATTGTTCTTTTCCCTATGCATCCGAGCTGACAGCAAATTAACCAGGACTTTTGGAAGGAGTCACCCCTTTTGTTCTTCAGGGGAGATATATTGTAAGCTTTACAACCAGACAGCTACAGAACCAGGTTGTAACCGATCTGCATGAAATACCCTATGAACCTTTTTAGCTGGCATGCTATGGAAAATATTTGCTACCTATAGCCTGTGGTGACAGCAAACATTCCTAAGCAGGCTTGGACTTTGGATGCCTCATTATGTGGCACAGCTGTGACAACTCTAGTTGGTTCTAGGTTTGGAGCCTGTCATAGTGTGTTTACCTGCAAATGAATCTGAAAGGCCGCAGGACTGGGACTATGTACAAGAAGACTGAGTGAAATAAAGGCAGCTATTTTAAGGCAAAGGACTGTATGTTTCATTCACTGGCTCCTATTCACATGGGAAAAACAGCACTTCTACCTAAGCAGTAAGAATTTCTTCACATAAAAATTCTTTGTATTTAAAGGGTCACTTTTATATTAAAGGCAAAAACATCTTGCATGCACCAAGCACAAACAAGGTAAACATTTTAAGGCTGAATGTTCAATGGATTTGCATTTTACTGTTTGGTTGTCTGCAGTTTGCAGTGCTTTAGAATTTCTTATGCAAACTGTTGATCCCATCTGCTTGTTTGCCCTTTTCATGGTATTTCACACTGGATACAGAAATATGATGCCGTCAAAGATGGCTAGCAAGTGAAATAGAAGCAAAAAACTAAAGTTTGGCTAGAAATAAACATCTTTTATGTGAAATGCTTATACGATTTGTTTTTTTAAGGCTTGTTTTATAAAAAAAAAAAAAATACTCCCCATAGCAACAATAGTTAGAAATAACCTTGCTTTTGGTTTATAGTATTACATTTGAATAAAATGAATAAAGGCTCCAGTGACTGTGTGCAGAGTTGCCATGTGACCCAGTTTCTGAAAGAGATGTTAGGCCAGTCCTGCCTTTTTGACATCCCTCTTGAAGGATTTTAGTATCTGACATGTTTATTTCAAATGGAAGACGTAGAGATACAAATACCACAATGCACTAGGATATGTTTAAAAATCAAGAATGACCAAAATTCTTCCTCCAGAAACTTGGTCATACATGAACAAATGCATTGAAATGTAAATTAAAAAATTAAATCAAAGAGCCGACCTGGTGGCATGTGTTGTGTATGGCCATGTAGATGATTTGGGTTTGATTCTCAAGACAGGATTCTGATCCTTGGGTTGGCTGGGCCTAGGGATACAGCAGAATCCTGGAGGGAGTCAGTTTCAGCTGTTGCTTAAAAGGTGACATCTAGTGGTCAAAACTAGGGTCCACATTAACTGAGCTCTGGAGGTAGCTGCTGTTGGAAGCTTCTGGCTGGGTGCTGTTGCTGTAATTGTTAGTCTGAGTTGGAAGGGAGATTTAATAATAGGGGAAATCCCCCAATTTAACAAGAATTGTGAAGTGAGGGAGAAGAAGTAGGAAAGAGACAATTATAGATTTTGTGTTTTGATGTTATTTGAATTTGTATTGCCTGATGTACTTTCCATGCACATTTTGATTATGTATTGCTGCTATGTTGTAAGCTACTTGGGATCCTTTGTGGAAGAAGGCAGCATATATATTGAAAATGTACTGTAATGTAATGAATGAAGGTGAATGGCACTGCAGCCCAGCAGAGGCTGGTTTAGACTGAGCTGGAAGCACAAAGGAGCAGGAGGAATAACAGCCTGGTCAAAAAAAGATAAAAATCAAATGCAGAGAATCATGGATTGTTCATTCTTGTATGTTTGCTGTGAGATTTTTAATGGGTGAGTATACAGCAAATAAATAACTCTGTAACCTTACATAAGTTATGTTGTGATGGTACTTGTTTATTTATTTATTTGTTCTTACATTCCACAACTTCTACATACTGTAGTATTTGGGCAAAATACACTCATAACATTCATAAAATATTAACATATAATATAAAGCAAACAAAAAGATAAATTAACAAAATGCCTCTACATAAAATATAATTCATTTGGTTACCATTTTGTCAAAAATAGTTTGCTTGCCCTGTAATTTGGCAAGCAGTTTTCAACACACAAACACATTTTAGAAAAATGTCTTTTATATTTTCAGATAGATATGGGCCAAGAAAAGATAAAATATTTGGCTTCAAAATGGTTTCAGCTTTGTTTCTGAAATGTTGCTGCTCATCTAGTGCCAAAAAAGCTTGGAATTTTAAGTTCAGATTTCCCAGTCTACTTGAGCTTAACTCCAATTTTTTGATTTTGGTATTGAGGGATTGAATAGTTTGTGGATTTTCAAGAAATTTTGGTTTTAAATGTGTGCTCTGAGCATGCATGGTAAACTATTAAAGTTGTGTTTTTGAACATCAGATAATATTAATTTAATAAGCATCATGTCAGCACTTTCTGGCTCATTTCTGCAAGGGATTTTGAAAAATCACTTTCTCTAAACTCAGTTGTCAGCTGTTTCTACAGCAAGGTTTCCCAACCTATCTTGGTGATCTCATAGCTACTTGGGTTTTCAGATATCCACAATGAATGTGCATGAGATAAAGTTCCATTTCCCAGATTTCTTCTTCTGGAACTTCCATTTGGTACCCTTACTAATGCTCTACATACATCTGACACTTTACAACAGAATTTGTTGCCCATTGCTCCTGCATTACTTGCTTCTTTGTGGCATCAAGAATCCACTGCTTCCTTGGGGATGACATTTATCCATCTCGAGCCCCACTTGAGGTCGTGACTTTCTTTTCCTCACTTTCTCCGGCCTTATTCCAGTTTCCTCTTCTCTGCCTGTGAGCATGCCCAGAAGAATTTTGTTATGGTAAACAATAACCTCTCCAGCAGCAGGTGGACATGCAGCAATGGCCTTCAGAGAACTGAGCAATGTTTTGTAATCTCCTCTATGACAGTCCTCCAGCATTGACTGCTACAGGAAGCAGTGAGTGTTAGAAAGCAACCACAGTAGCAGACCTGTAAATATTCTCTGTCTTTCTAAATAAAATCAAAGTTGCTATAGAGCCAAAGAATTTGTCTGTATTCTTTCACACAAACAGGATGGATCTCAGTCCCTCCCTCTCTCAAAGATCTGCTCAGATTCTAGCTTTTTTTTTTCTTTTTATTTATGCATTTTAATAGTATACATCAAGCAAAAAAAAAATGAAATATCAGAGTCAACAGAAACAATAGTACAATTATACTTAATTAACAAGTTTCATAACAGGAAATATATTTTATCTAAAGACTCAAAACAAAGTCAATTATATAAGAGAGAAGCAATACCTAAATCTACAAGGAAATATAAGAAAAAGAAAACTCCAGTGGGGCTACTACATGAAATTGAGAGAGATAAAGCATTAATATCACGAAACTGACAGAGGGGCTGAAATATAACCTGACTGTACAACCTTATGTCTCAGAAAGAGACTTAAATTGTTTAGGTTTGAAAAAGAAATAAGAGGCACTTTGATATTTAATAAGACATTTGCAAGGAAATTTCAATACCAACAGTTCTCCTAACTGCAGTACTCTAGGTCTCATTAACAGAACCTGCTTTCACCTTTTTTGTGTAGCTTTTGTGACATCTGGAAAAATTCTAACTTTTAAAATTCAGAAACAGCTTTTCATGACGCTTAAATAAAACTTCTCAAAATCTATTCTCTATTAGACTCCAAGGCCAAAGACACAATCGTTGCTGGAATAACTTTCTCATTTGATAAATCTAGTAAAGTAGTCAAATTCAAACTATCCTCTGATATTGGCAAAAGCTTGGGAGGATATGATAAAGGTCTTTAAGATCATGATCAATAACAAAATACTAAATCTACTGGCAAAAAATCCTAACCCAAACATCGAGGCCACAACAGAAACACACACAAACAACAACAAATGGACTCACTTCGACCACGTTGCATCAACTGAAATTGAACCAATCATACAAAACATTAATCCTACAGCTCATTCCATTGACCCAATTCCTATAAAATTACGTAAACAAATACCGAACCACATAGCCAAACCAATAGCAACCATAATCAAGCTTTCACTCGACCAAGGCATCTTCTCCGAAAATGTGCCATCATCAAACCAATACTCAAAAAACCTCATCTCGATGAAACTGATCTAGCAAATTTTAGACCAATATCGAACCTACCCTTCATAGCCATGATCCTCGAAAAAACCATAAACCGTCAACTCGTTGAACACTTGGACTCTCACAATATTCTCGTCCCCACGCAACACGGTTTCAGAACCTCCCGCAGTACTGAAACACTACTACTCTTCCTCTCAGACACAATCCTCAAAGGACTCGACTGTAACACCTCCTATTTACTCCTCCTCGACATATCAGCTGCATTTTATACCGTCAACCACAAAACGTTAATACACAGACTACAGGAAATCAGACTACAAGACACAATGCTCAACTGGTTTAAATCCTACCTATCCAACAGGTCATACAAGGTCAAATTCAACGACACAGAATCCAAGCAAATCCCCCTCCCCCACGGAGTTCCACAAGGCTCTTCTCTATCCACCACTTTATTCAACATCTATATGACCCCCACTATGCAAACTCCTCAACAAAGCAAGTCTGTTGCATTACGTATATGCCAATGATGTACAAATCTTATTCCCAATCAAAGACTCCATCGAACACACCCTAGAGCGATGGAATGCACACCTTTCATCAATAAAGCACTTACTATCACAACTATCCTTTCTCTCAATCACACAAAAACTGAAATCCTATACATATCCAGCAAACCCCCCCCTACTACCCTCCACCGACCCCTCCACACAACATCTTACAAACCAAACACTCTCTACAGTCAAAAACCTTGGCATCATGCTTGACAATCAACTGCACTTCAAGAAACACATCAACAACCTACTAAAAGATGGATTTTACAAACTCCAAATCCTAAGAAAGCTCAAGCACTGCTATACCCACAAGACTTCCGAACAGTTCTACAGGCTCTCATCTTCTCTAAACTTGACTACTGCAATGCCCTACTACTAGGTCTCCCAGCCTCCATTCAACTACTCCAAAACGCTGTGGCCAGAGCCCTCACAAACACCAAAAGATCAGACCACATCACACCCATCCTCAAAGACCTACACTGGCTTCCAATCCCTCAGAGAATACAGTACAAAACTCTAACCATCATTCACAAAATCCTCCACAACAGCAAAACCAACTGGCTGCCCACCCCTCTCCTCCTCCATACTCCCACACGGAATCTTTGCTCCTCAAACTCTGGCCTCCTACAAACGCCACCCCCTAAAGCCACTCAATGGATATCAACAAGGGAACGGACATTTTCATTTGCCGGCCCCATCCTATGGAACAAACTCCCCACAGAACTAAGAACAGATCCATCCACCCAATCGTTCAAGAAAAATCATAAAACATGGTTATTCAGCAAAGCTTTCCCAACATCACACACGAACCAACCCCAAACCAGACCCTAACCCAGCAGTCAGGGCAATCACCGCCCCCCACCACCACACCAATAATTTCATCTCTCCACTCATTAGACCCTCCCCTTAATACATTTCTCCTCCCCATCAAGCTCCATTCAAGATAAGTCCCTTATTACCGTCTTTGATACAACATATACCTAATGCTAATTATTGTTATTCTGTTACTCTAATGCTAATTGTTATTCTATTATTATTTATGCTGGCTACTCCTTTATTGTTACACTATTATTATTATTTATGCTATCTATTCCTCCATTGATGCTGATGGGTTCCATTAAAGTCACCAAATAGGGTTTCCAACATTACTCTTTACTGATATGTTGTAATTGATGAGACAGAGTTCTTTACAACTGGTTGATTCATTTTTGTATGATATAAGTGTTTCCAAATAAATCTGTGACTTCTTACAGTTTTGTTTAAAGCTTATGATGTTAAAGCCAGTTGATTCACTTCTTTAAGTTACTGATTTCTTCCCTCCCATTGGATACAGGGCAATTTGATGGCTTCCTTCCCAATGTAGGTGAAGTATCAAAGATGGAATTCATTATATACATTCATTTGTCTCCTACCTCCTGCTCTCCTTTGCGGTATCAGTGTGATACCTTTTACTCCTTTCTAAAACTCCAGTAGATGTAAATGGGCCCTGGATGGAATCCAAACTCCTATCTCCCCTTTCTCCTTCCTTACAGGATGACTGCAAATCATCCTCTCCTTGGATCTTGATGATCACAGTCCTTTTGAATGAAGGAGACCTCTCCCATTTGATGGAAGAGCCAAAATTATAGTAGCTTAGCTGAGTCCCAAGTTACTGAGTACTCCAAATTTAAATAAATTAATTGAAGACTATAGAGTGGATAGGGAGGGCAGAAAAAACTCCCATCTAAATAAAAAGCTCCATGGAGGCATCAACTCAAAGAACAGAAAACTCAGAGGACAGCTAAGATATGCTACCTCCACAACTGAAAACAGGGAATCAAGGTAAAATGGTAGTCAAAGTATATAAGGCAGAGAGACACATCCATTACCAGCTTTCACATGAGTGAGCTGTAAACCCACCCAAATGGTATTTCCTGACTACACTCTAGTAGGGGACTAACAGGATCCCTATACATGGATAGGGATTACATTTTGTACACTGAATAAATTAGAAATTCATGGGTTTTCAACAGTCAGCATAATACATGACATCATGGGAACATAATAGTACATACCTTCTTCTTATCTCTTTTCCCTACATGCTTTGCTTTAGACCATCCTTAAGAGTTAATCAGAACTCTCAAATTCCTCCGAAGTCACACTTCTTTGCAACACTTCTCCATAGTTAGAGAGTAGGTTTCACTCTGTAGCATAACCATTTCAACATTCACATCCAATGCGGACCAAATGCAACTCCACTTACATGATTTACTCACTCATCTTCTGGTCATAGACATTTTCTTCTGAATTCCACACCACCTTAAACTTGGTGCAGGTTCTGGACCACTGCACATCAAGGGACACTCTGGGGCACTCATCTTCTAGAACTAATATCATTCCTGGTTCACTTTCTCAGAGGGAGGAATGACGTCTTCTTTCTTTTGCCTCCTGGTTATGACTTTCCTTTACCTCTTAGTTAATTCCCCTGGAGGAGGAAGAAACTCACTTAAAGCCATTCCACAGCCACAGGCCACTCTCCTTGATGGGAAGAGACCCTAAAGGTCCCACTCTCACTTGGTAGGTTCCCTGGACTCTGGCAGCCCCCAGGCTGGCTACTCTAGACGGTCATATACTGGAGGTCCTATTACCCACCTCTCTCCGATAAGAGCAGGAGCCAAGGGCAAAAACCTGCCAAAAGATCACACTTTTATAGCTCCTGGTCACCCAGTCATAAAACTCCAGCTCTTGAAGGCCACATACACACCATTTCCCCACAGTCACCTTACCCATTAAATATAGAGGCAGATTTTATAAATTTGCACGAGCGCGTACTTTTGTTCGCGCACTAGGCGCGAACAAAAGTACGCTGGATTTTATAAGTTACGCGCGTAGCTGTGCGTAGCTTATAAAATCTGGGGTCGGCGCGCGCAAGGGGGTGCACATTTGTGCAACCTGCGCGCGCTGCCTGTTCCCTCCGAGGCCGAAATTGGAGCAGCCTCGGAGGGAACTTTCTTTCCACTCCCCCGCACCTTCCCCTCCCTTCCCTTCCCCTACCTAACCCACCCCCCCGGCCCTATCTAAACCCCCCCTACCTTTTGTTGGCAGATTTACGCCTGCTAAAAGCAGATGTAAATCTGCGCGCGCCAGCGGGCTGCTGGTGCGCCATCACCCGACCCAGGGGCTGGTCTGGAGGCCTCAACCACACCCCCGGGCCGGCGCCACGCCCCCAGTCCTGTCCCGAACCGCCCCCTGACCCTGTACACACCCTGGACATGCCCCCTCCCCGCCCCTTTTACGAAGCCCCGGGAGTTACGCGCGTCCCGGGGCTGTGCGCACGCTGGCGGCCTATGCAAAATAGGCACGCGAGGACCCTGCGTGCATAAATCCGGCCGGATTTACGCGCGCAGGGCATTTAAAATCTGGCCCATAAAATGCTATCCAGTGAGTTTCTAGTAATACTAAATGCTCAAAACAAGGAATCCTGAAATTCTCTGGGTTTCCCCCACCTAGAACCTCTTATATGACCACAAGACAAAAAAAAGTGCACCAGTTTTGGGGGTCTCCCTACATATATATACATTGGACTTTTCTCAGTCCTGGATTATGTTGCCTTAATCTTTGTGTTGACTATCATCTTGTTTGGTCCAAGAAAACAAACCGGTAACCGATCCAATATGGCTAGCAGCAAAACACAACAAGGTGGAATCGGTAAAAATGGACTTTATTGAAACTTGCCCGACTCTGGCCGAGTTTCGCTCTACGAGCTGCCTCAGGGGCTTTTTGAACCACTTGAATTGGCTCAGATCAGTGCAGACATCATATGTGTCATAGTCGAAGAGACATGAATCAGCAAGCTGAATATCAACCTGTTCTAAGAACAGATGCTTTCAACCATTGATCACTATGCAGGCAGTGATATCGTAATTCTTGGGTAGAATGGCATGCAGCTACTCGCCGCTCTAGCAAATGCTGTGTGCAAGTTTCAATAAAGTCCATTTTTACCGATTCCACCTTGTTGTGTTTTGCTGCTATCATCTTGTTTGGCAAAGACTCCACCCAAAAGGCTGTGATTACAAAAGGTAAAATCTGGAGGACAATAGCAGCTGAGGTCACTAGTTTGGAATTTGTTTCAAGGAATATAGGACATATATACATACATATATATATTGTTATCCAGATGCAAAAAGAATGCTAAGGACCAAGATAACCAGAATGCAAGCATATTCACTATAGACTGACAGAGGACGGCAATATAACATTTGGCTCACAGGACCTAATGGGTGCTTTTTGGCCAAACTGGACCTGATGTCATCTATGGCCTGCATGCTGTGAACCTGCTAGCAGAGAAAGCATATATTTCCAATCACAGACATGTGCCTGCTGTATCAATATTTATTTATTTATTTATTTCGAAATTTTTTATATACCGCATCACATTAATAACATCACCTCGGTTTACAATAAACAATAATTTCAGCAACGAGCTTTACAGTATATATGATAATAAGGTGTACATAATATGTCAAAAACACATATAAATAAAAATAAATATAAAAACAATTAACAACTAACAATTAAATTAATGAAAATCATATACTATAGTTAATGGTAGGACTAGTAGAGAGTGGGATGTAAGAGCCAGGAAATAAATAGGCGAGTGGTAATGGATCAGAGAAAACCAGGGACAATAGATTGGCATTACAGAAACAGCAAGATTATTGAGTGTAAGCTTGTTTGAACAACCAAGTTTTGAGGTTCTGCTTGAAAGCAGATGTTCTGCTTGAAAGCAGAGTTGGCAAGCTGTTCTGCTGTTCTCCTGAAAGGGGAAGAAGTAGCGATATGACCTGACCTGCTCCTCCAGAGGGGAGGAGTTAGCTATCTGTAGATCTGTTAGCGAACTGTTGTAGATACTCCTGTAAGGAAGGAAGTAGCAAGCTGTTACCAATCTGCTAAGGAGTAGCAATCTGTTATGGATTAACTCTCCAAGGGAGAGGAGTTGGCAATAGGTATATAATACTTCGCTACTGTGATAGCAATCTATCATGCCCCCTGCTATGGAGTAGCAATCTGTATATATATATAAGCTGCTGGCAAGTCTCAGAGAAAGAGGAGTAGCTGTCTATATAATACTTCTGTGAGTGGAGTTAGTGGTCTGTAGTGGTTGGCTCCCCACAAGGTGACAATAGTGAAAGGAATGACCACTTGGAGGAAATGGTGAATCCCTGGGTCGATGGCAGATGACAGCGCCCCCAGGAGGAGATCCTGAGAGGGACCACCGACTAGGCTAGAATATGAGATAAACACAATAGTTCTTTATTAGACTGGAAGCTGATCCACCAGAGGTGGCAGTAGTGAGTTGTTGTGTCCGGCACTGCCGAAGTCCTTCTGATACTGGAATATAATCTCTGGGTCGCTGAGCTGTAGAAAGAGACTAGAAGTAGTGAGTAGACAGGGTATACTGGATACAAGATGGTACACTCACAATAGTCAATGTCTGCAATGGTCTCTATGCCACAGAGAGTCTTCAGTACATACAGGAACAGGAGCCGTAGGCGAACACTGGTTCCCACAAACAATATGTAATAAGAACTCACAATTGCTGTATAAGATTCTAGGAACATGGGCCCTCATGGAGCGAGTACCGGTTCCTATCTGTAAATCTTGCCAATGTAACTCTTGATCTCTGTACCTGCGATAACATCTTGGACAGAAGGGAGTCTTCAGAGCAAATAGGAATGTAGGCCCTCATGGAGTGAGTACTGATTCCTATGTAATAGAACTCACTGTATTCATGTCCGCGATCGCCTCCAGGAAATGATGAGTCTTCCGAGTGTTCTGGCAATCTGAAATCAAGAAGAGAGAGCAGAGCCTCCGTGGAGCGGGTACTCCTGGTAATTTTGAAAAGGCCGAGCAGTGGGGACAGGTTCCCCGGCTGACTCGGATCGTTGGTGCAAGTAGCGTGGACTGCTGAAGCAAGTCCCGTTGGAGTTCCTTGCTAACTCGTTCGAGGTTAGCAAACAAAGACCTATTAAAGTACAAGTGGATGATGTCACTACGGGGGAATGCCCCCGAGGTTCACGCCCTTGCTGGTACAAAGTCTGGAACGCGCGCGCGCCCTTACATCATCGGAAACATGGCGGATCCATAGCGTCAAGCCAGCCCGGGGGAACCAGGACCAAGAGGCAGAGAGAAGATGCGGTTGCACTGTCCTTCAGAGCCGAAGGGAGTCGCATCCCAGGTAGAGGGTGGAGCGAGGGGCGAGAAGAGGCACGAACGCATCATCATCCTTGGGTATATCCCTTTGCTCAGAACATTACTGCATCTCCCGCTCCACAGGCTGTGCTTTTAATAAAAGACTCTATTCCACAGCTGAGTCTGACATCGCTGAGACCGCGCCTACCGACGGTGAGGCTCACGGGGCTCCTCCCCATGGGCGGAGACACCTCTCACCTCAGCCCAGGGGTTCACACGTTACAAAATATAACAAAAATCACAAAACATTTAGATAGACATGGTTTGATGGGACACAGCCAACATGAATTTACCCAAGGGAAGTCTTATTTATTTATTTTATTTTATTTATTTAAAAACTCTTCTATACCGTCGTTAAGTTGGAGAACCATCACAACGGTTTACATATAGGCACGATAACAACTATGAGTGGTATAGATTACAACTTGAGTATGTGCCAACATAGTTCGGTAACAATATAGTGCAATAAGTTAAAAGTTTAAGTGAGCTAATCAATTTGGTATGACAGTTTCTCACAGTGCCTCACAAATCTCCTACATTTTTTTGAAGGGGTGAATAAACATGTGGACAAAGGTGAACCGGTAGATATGGTGTATTTGGATTTCTAGAAGGCGTTCAACAAAGTCCCGCAAGAGAAGTTTCTAAGAAAACTAAGAAGTTATGGGATAGGAGGCAATGTCCTTTTGTGGATTAGAAACTGATTAAAAGACAGGAAACAGAGAGTAGGATTAAATGGTCAGTTTTCTCTGTAGAAACGTGTAAACAGTGGGGTGCCTCAGGGATCTGTACTTGAACCGGTGCATTTCAATATATTTATAAATGATCTGGAAAGGAATGGACTAGTGAGGTAATCAAATATACAGATGATACAAAATTATTCAGAGTAGTTAAATCAGAATCAGATTGTGATAAATTGCAGGAGGACCTTGTGAGATTGGAAGATTGGGCATTCAAATGGCAGATTAAATTTAATGTGGACAAGTGCAAGGTGATGCATATAGGGAAAAATAACCCATGCTATAGTTACACAAAGTTAGGTTCCATATTTGGAGCTACCACCCAGAAAAAAGATTTAGGCACCATAGTGGATAATATATTGAAATCATCAGCTCAGTGTGCTGCAGCAGTCAAAAAAGCAAACAGAATGTTAGGAATTATTAGGAAGGGAATGGTGAATAAAAAGGAAAATGTCATAATGCTTCTGTATTGCTCCATGGTGAGACTGCACAATGGGCTAGATTTTAAAAGCCCTGCGCACGTGCGCTCCGGCGCGCCTATTTTGCATAGGCCGCTGGCGCGCACAAAGCCCCGGGACGCGCGTAAGTCCCGGGGCTTCGGCGGTCCGGGGAGGGTCCAGGGGCGTGGCGATGGTTTGGGGGCGGGCCAGGAGGGCGGTCCCGAGTCCCCCCGGCACTGCGGCCTGTGCTGGGGGATGCTGAGGCGGCGCGAGCAAGTTACGCCTGCTTCCACCGATTCACTATCAATTGGAAGGCTGCGAACAACAGCTTCCATTCTCCTGGGTCTAGACTTTCCCTGCTGAGGAAGTCTGCCGTGATGTTGTCTTTCCCAGTGATGTGGTCGGCGGAGATCTCCTGGAGGTTTGCTTCCGCCCACGCCATCAGGGGATCTACTTCTAGGGACACCTGTTGGCTCCTGGTTCCCCCCTGCCGGTTGATATAGGCCACTGTCGTGGCATTGTCCAACATTACTCTGACCGCTTTGATTCAGAGTCTGTGAGCGAACCGCAGACAGGCTAGTCTGACTGCCCGTGCTTCTAGGCGGTTGATGTTCCATCTTGCCTCTTCTGCGTTCCACTGCCCTTGGGCGGTTAACTCCTCGCAGTGTGCTCCCCTTCCTCATAGACTGGCATCTGTGGTGAGTAGGGTCCAGGTTGGGGAGGATAGTCTTGATCCCTGGCTCATGTGGCTTGCCTGCAGCCACCACCGTAGTTGGGTCTGAACTCTGCCTGGGAGTAATAGACGTACGGTGTAGTTCTGGGACGGTGGGCTCCTCCGTGATAGGAGGGAGCACTGTAGGGGCCTCATGTGGGCTCGTGCCCACGGCACAACTTCCAGGGTGGATGCCATCAGCCCAAGGACTTGCAGGTAATCCCATACTGTGGGACGAGGATCGTTCAGCAAGGTTTGCAGCCAGTTCCACAATTTTGATCTCCTTGTGGGGGTCAGGCTGACCTTGTCCTCTTTGGTGTCGAATCGGACTCCTAGGTATTCCAGCGACTGTGAGGGCTGTAGGGAGCTTTTGTGTGTGTTGACCACCCATCCTAGGTTCTCTAGTAGGGTTATGACTCTGCTGGTTGCTTGGCGGTTTTCCTCTGGTGACTTTGCCCTGATCAGCCTGTCGTCCAGGTAAGGGTGAACAAGGATTCCTTCCTTCCTCAGTGTTGCCGCCACCACTACTATTACCTTGGTGAACGTCCGGAGTGCTGTGGCTAACCCAAAGGGTAGTGCCCGGAACTGGTAGTGACAATTCAGGACTTTGAAGCGTAGGTAACGCTGGTGTTCCTGATGAATTGGGATGTGTAGGTAGGCCTCTGAAAGATCCAGGGATGTGAGAAATTCTCCCGGTTGTATCACCCTTATTACGGATCGTAGGGTTTCCATGTGGAAACGGGGAATCCTTAGGTGGCGGTTGACCGATTTGAGGTCCAGGATGGGCCTGAATGTTCCCTCTTTCTTGGGGATGATAAAATTAATGGAATAATGGCCAGTATTTATCTCCTGTGGAGGCACTGGGGTTATGGCCTCGAGGGCCAGTAGCCTGGACAGTGTAGCTTCCACTGCCGCCCTCTTGGAGAGGTCGTGGCAGGGGGACTCCATGAACTTGTCCAGAGGGATTCGTAGAAAATCTAGGTAGTACCCCTCCCGAATGATGGCTAGGACCCACTTGTCCGAAGTTATCTTGACCCATCTGCGGTAGAATAGGGCTAGTCTGCCCCCTATGGCTTCTTCCCTTGGATGGGTCGGCTGAATCTCATTGTGGGGTGTGGCCGGGGCCTGTACCTGAGCTGGTTCCTCTCTTGTTGTGCTTGGTCCGAAAGGACTGGTTCCTGCCCGTAGGTCGAGGGGCTTGATAGTTGCTCCTATAAGGATTGAAACGCTGTGAACATCTGCCCCTGGAGGACCTGGGGAAGGGTCGCTGGTTTCTCTTCATCTTATCCTCTGGTAGGCGCGGCACTGGGGACTCACCCCATTTGTCGGCCAGTTTTTCTAGTTCGCTGCCGAACAGAAGGGATCCTTTGAAGGGCATCCTCGTGAGGCGCGTCTTGGAAGATGCGTCAGCCGACCAGCTTCGGAGCCAGAGTTGCCTCCTGGCCGCCACCGCAGAGGACACTCCTCTGGCCGCGGTGCGCACTAGGTCGGAGGCAGCGTCCACGAGGAATGATACTGCTGGTTCCATTTCTTCTCCCGGGGTGTTGTTCCTGGTTAGTGATAAGCAGGCACGTGTCACCACGGTGCAGCAGGCCGCAATTTGTAGAGACATAGCGGCAACGTCAAATGACTGTTTGAGGATGGACTCCAGCTGTCGGTCATGTGCATCCTTGAGCACAGCTCCTCCCTCCACTGGGATGGTGGTGCGCTTGGAGACCGCGCAGACCATGGCATCAACTCTTGGGCATGCAAGAAGGTCTTTGGTTGCCGGGTCTAGGGGGTTATTTTAATGGTATTTAAATCAATTTATAAAGTACAACATTTTTGCACGTTACTGGCACATTTCCATGGCAAAACTCCGTGACTTAGTCGATCGGTCTCATAGAGAGGTATAAAGAACTGAGACGTCAATACGTAAGAAAAGTAGGTTGTGGATAATATCCCACCCTAAGGAATGGCATTCTAATTGCTTTTGTCATGAATTGACTGGCAATGGTATTGTATGGTGTGTGAATGCTTCTTTCAGTTAGAAACAAAACTTGCCATTTTTTACATTTGCTGTCTTGATCTGTCAGATGTACATACACTTCAGCAACATGTGCACATTTCCTTTATAGATTTTGTCCGAGGCTTACTGTATCAAGGTGCCTCATTGCTAGTCTTTCTAAATGTTCTTACTGTTTCTGGCTGTCAGAAACATTTTCTTGAACAAATACAACTATTTTGAAAAGCTGTGATCAGGGCATGACTGGTTTAAGCAAGATTAGTATTGGTTTTAGTGTAATGGAAGGGATAAAATGTTTGTGTAGTGCAAGAAATGAGGGCTATAAAGCATAATTAGTTCAACCGCTCACATAACTTGCCACATTGTTACTTGCTTTGATCATCACAGTGAACTGCCTTGAAATATGCCTTAAACCTTGTGATGAAAGTTATTGTACTACAGCTTGTTTTAAGGTTTTGTGTTATAAACCAAGTAATATGGCTCAGATATCTCAATGCAGGCCTTCAAATTTAAGGGCCTGTTTCACTAAAGCTTTTCTCCCACAGATACAGAATGGGAGAAAAGCTTTAGTGAACCAGGCCCTTAATGCTATAAAGAAAGGAGAGGGAATTTACCATTTTATGGGTCTTTTATCTTAAGTGTGGTACTACAGTGCAGTGGGGGCTGACTATAATTTATAGTAATTCTAACCTATCCTATCAAGGACACTCAGCTTGCAATTTAAATTAACCTATAATTTTCTGTCTAAAATTAGTTGAAAGCTATAAATTTCTGCTGTTGGGATGGGATTTGTTACATGAGACAAGTGTGGTATTGGTGCTTTCCATACTTTTCTTTTACTGTATATAATTTGGTATAATTTCCTGCAAACTTTATAATGCTACATATGTACACACCCTACTATATCTGTGAGAGTCTACCTACTTTCTTTTGCTGTGCTGATTTGGTGGCTCTTTAAAAGGGTCTTGCCTTTTTGGTAATTTCCCTAAAAAAAAAACATTTTTGAGTCTGCAGTTTTGCAGATGAAAAGGGGACCCAAAAGCCACTGGGCTGGGGTGCGGTCCATAACATGGCACAGTACTCATGGATTCCTTTCCTTTCTTTACTGCTTGGGCCATTATACAACCCAAACTCCTAATAGGAAAAACTCCCACCAGAGTTCAGGAAGTCTGGGGGAATCATGGAGTGTTAAGTATGTCTCACTGAAGTAGTTAAAATGAGAGTGGCAGTGATAATGACAATGAGTCATTATCGCTGCCACTCTCATGCTGCCCATGGAACGTGTGCTAGGTTCAGCCATGCTGAAGAAGGGCAGCCTACCTTATATGGTGGGGACTAGGTCTTCAGCAGAGAGGGTAGTGACCTAGCTGGCCCAATGGTAGGCAACTTGATGGAGAGCTTAGATGGCCCTGTTGATCCTGTGGTAGGTGGACAAGTTATCATTTGTGAAGAAGGCTAGAAAAGGTTATTGGTTACAGTACTATCATAAGAACATAAGAAGCGCCATGCTGAGTCAAACCAAGGTCCATTGAGACCAGCATTCTGTCTCTAGTAGTGGCCAGTCCAGATCACAAGTATCCAATAGTTGATCTATTTTTTTGTATCTCACTCCCAGGGATAAGTACTGGCTTTCCCAAGTCTACCTGTCTAATAACTGTTTATGGACTTTTCCTTCAGGAAAATTGTCCAATCCTCTTTTGAACCCCACTATTGCCTTGATCACATCTTCTGGCAACAGATTCCATAGCTTTATTATGTGCTGATTGATGAGAACTTTACAATGAAAAAGCACATAAGCAAATTAATTAAAACAGGATACTCCAAGCTGAGAACATTACATCAGTTGAAACCATTACTAACATTACAGGACTTCTGCACTGTTCTACAAACACTAATATTTTCAAACATAGATAAATGCAACTCCTATTACTAGACCTATCTTCAGGACTATTAAAACCACTACAGTTATTACAAAGTGCCTCATCAAGACAAGGAAATTTGACCACATCAGCCCCTCATTGTTAGCACTGCACTAGCTGCCAGTACAATCCAGAATTCATTATAATAATATAATTTTTAATATCATCAACAAAAACCCTGCCTAATAGGAGTGACACTTCAACCATACACACCGTAGCAAACACTAAGATCGTAAAACAAAGGACTATTAACTGTGCCTACAACACGGAGGACACATCTAACACAAAAAAGAGACTGAATATTTTCTAGGCAGGCCCCAAGTTGAGGAATTCGCTACCAGAGATGTTACATCTGGTTTTCAAAAAGAAACTCAAAACATGACTTTTCAGCCAGGCCTTTTCAGAGAGATAATCGCTCACAGAGGTCCCCCTGGTCCCTCCTAAGGACTACTCTTAAGTTCTTTTCACACCCCTCCAGTCCAATCACATCATGTCCATCCACGGACTAGCCTACTTAATAGAACTAACCCTGCAACTGATTCATCCTCTAGCTCTTTAACTACCCGTGAGCCTGAGACTATTTTAAATCCGTAAGCTAGCTGCCGCCCAGCACGCAGCTAGAAGTCGCCTAGTCCCCTATAATTGAACCTGTAAGCTAGTCGTTCTCAATATATTATCTCTCTCCTTCCTTTGTAACTTGCCTGCTAGTTTATGTAAGTTCAACCCGTTACCCATTAGCTTACTCTAGTTTTCCCATAATTATTGCGTTCACCAAAAGTGTATTTGAAGTGCTATCATGTATAGCCCTATGTTTTTGATCATACTAGATTATAATTTAATTGTATTACATGTTCCTTTATTTGAAGTGATATCATGTATAGCCCTATGTTTTTGATTATACTATATTATAATTTATTTGTATTACATGTTCCTTGTACTCGCCCCAAGGCGACAGTTCTAGTTCCTATGTAAACCGGTGCGATATGTATCCTATACAGGAACATCGGTATATAAAAGTTAAAAATAAATAAATAAATAAATAAATTCTACAATAGCCCCACTTCAGCTGCCATAGTAGCTGCTCCTATATGGAAGGAATGCGTACTATAGACATCAACATTCCACCCCAAGCTCAAAACTATCATTCGCAACACCCTCGCAAATTGGAATCTGGTTAAGGGAGACCCATCAGCATGTATAAAAAATGAACCCCCCACTGACGGCCTCACCCTCGCAAAAGCTTGCGCGCAATGTACTGGACAAGATAACACATTCACTGAGGGGGACCAATGTGACTACATGCCCTCGATCCATCTGATCCACTTTCAACTTATGGATCCAAAAGTGCCCATGATCCCTAAATATCCTAAATAATCTCGCCACACACACATTTATCTCTGGAATCAGCCACCAATTCTCCTACTCTCATGGCCCCAAAAAATGCAAACATGAAAGCCACATGGAAGAGCAGTATCTTGTACTTGGACCAACACACCATACTCAGCTGCCCAAAATCACTACCAATTCTGAATATTAAATCGGTCACCTTTTGACCTCAACATGACCATGACCCTAGCCCATCCTCCTAACACATGCTTCACCGTAAAACTCACAGTGGGTTACCCCAGCCACCAAGCTTTTGAAAGAAGGAGAAGCTGGCAATGTGAGATCTGACAGTTGTCATGGAATAACCACTCTGCTTAGCCTACAAAATATATTCAATAATGTCACCTTCACTAACCAGTCCCCCAAGCCACTCACTAAGCTGCAAAAAATTTGAAACAGCACCTCCACCCACCACGAAGATGCCCAGGTAGAAGGTGCCACTGACATTCAGATCATTTTCCACACTTCAGCAGGCCAAAATGCCAAAGATGGTCCAGGACTGCCTCTCCACTCTCGTCTGCCTGTAGGGCCAAATGCTGGAAGAAATTCACTTGAAATGAGAAAGGGCATTGGCAATTAGATTCTGCGCACCTGGCTGTAACAGAGACATTCCAACTAAGAGACAATAATACCAATTCTGAAACATACTCACATTTCGCCAATTGCCGACTAATAACTTCAACCACCCCCAAATTATCACACCAGAAAACAACTTTTTTTTATCACAAAGTCAATTGCCCCATAGAGTCAATGCTACCACAATGGGAAACAATTCCAAAAACATAATGTTTTGAGTTATCCCTGCCTCCACCCACTCCGCCGGCCAATAGTCTGTGCAACACATATCTTTCCAATACACTCTGAAACTGGAAGTTTCATCTGAATAAAGCTCAAGGTCTCAGTTGGATACCAAATCCCCCTGCATCGTGCAAACTCCATTGAAAGATTCAAGGAATACTGCCCACACACCCAACTCATCCCGAATCCTCCTCATTACCCTGATGAAATGGTGACCCGCCTTAACCCCTGCTGTTGTTGCAGACAACCTCCTTATGAATGCTCTACTCATTGGGATGACACGACAAGCAAAGTTCAATGATCCAATCAAAGACTTCATTTGATGCAAGGTCACCTTCTTAGCCACCTGCACTGACTGAACCAATTCTCGCAACGTCTGCACTTTCTCCAATGGTAAATAAGAAATCATACTAACAGAATCTAATTCAATGCTCAAAAAGTTGAGCCTGTCCACTGGTCCCTCTGTCTTATCATGGGTGATTGGGATACCAAATAAACATGCCACCTGCATGAACCCCGCCAGCAGAAGATTACATAAATCCGACTGACTTGGCTCTATGAACAGAAAAATCAACTAGGTAGTACAACATGCTGTCACTATCCATGGACTGCATTGTGACCCACTGCATGAATGTACGGAAAATTTTGAAAAATGCACAGGACACCACACAAACCATAGGCAAACAATGGTCCACAAATTTCTGGCCCCCGAAAGAAAAGCCCAAACGGTATAAACTTGCAGGATGAATAGCCAACAACTGAAAGGCCACCTTGATGTCAGCCTTTGCCATCAACGTGCCACTTCCCAACACTGCATACTAAGGACACCGCTGTGTCAAATGAAGCATATTTTACTGAACACTCGCCCTTTGGAATGAAATCATTAACTGAAGAACCCGGAGGATAGGACAAATTCAAAATGAATGTATATTTGCCCACCACCTTTTTTGGTATTACCGCCAACGGATAAAATGCATGCGCTTGAAAGGAGGACACGGGAAAAGCCCTGCTATACGTCCAACTCCAATTCATCCTGCAATGTATCCCGAACAATCACAGCAAAACAACTGCAGACCTGGCATTCTTAGCCTCACCCTCAAATCCCAGACCTACATAAGGAATTCTAAAACCCTCCTCAAAACTCTTTTTCAGCAAAACAACTGCTTTTCTATTGGGATACCTCAATAGCCAATCCCTCATAGCATGTAAAACAACAGGTGACTATCCTCTGGGCCAAAACCTCAATGTTTACCACCCCTACCTGCACCTGCTGCATGATCTTGACTGTACTTGGAAGCTGGGTGACTTCTACCACACAAAGAGCAGGCATGATGAAATTTACAATTGGAGAAGAGGCATGCTGGCTTGTTGTACCACCAGCAAACAACTGATGCTCTCCTGTTGCAATTTAACACTGGGTTTGTTAAAGCTACTAGACCCATGAAAGGAACCCACCATCCTTCCCCCCCACCCCCACTCACTGAACCCAAAGCTACACTCCCTTATCATTTACAAACTTAACAATGATATTTCATGTCCCTGGGCAAACACTTTTCTCAAGTTTTATCAACTGGTTCGCAATCTTCGCTTGTCACAACACTATCTCTGTTATGCACCCCGTCCGTGCCCGGCCCACGCATGGGCCTGCTCACCTCCATGGTTCCATGGCAGGTCCTGGGTCAGCCTCCCTAGCAACAGCTGCAAGCGCGTCCAGGCCTCGGCATACTGCGGCGGTGGTCTCCGGGCCTTCCACTGCGTACCAGGCCTCACACCGGAGCCACAGTTAAACAACATCATCAAGCTTTGGAAACACTGGCCTCTTCGGTGGAAGAACTTTGTTCCCAGCTACAAGATACAGCTTTGGCCAATCCTGTGGGCCTCTCGGCCACCATGCTTCCCAAAGCATCATTGGCACTTCCTGAACCTCCTCGATATAATGGGGACCCATGCTCCTGTTGTGGCTTCCTTAATCAGTGCTTCATGCAGTTTGCACTGCAACCCTTGTTGTTCTTGAAGGAAATCACCAAGGTGACCTTGATCCTGTCTCGTCTGGAAGGGAAGTCTCTTGCTTGGGCCTCTCCCTTATGGGAATGTTCTGATCCCATCTTTCCAAGTTATCTGAATTCATCGCTCTCTTCAAGCAGACCTTCAGAGACCCAGGCCACCAGGCTGTTGCCAGCCATAACTTACTCCACCTCCGTCAAGGGGCAAGGTCCCTCTCCAAATATATGGTGGAGTTTAGGAATCTGGCCACGGAGCTTGGGTGGCAAGAATATTGTCTGCAAGCCATCTTCCTAGATGGACTCTCCTGTGCTCTCAAAGATGAGCACTCTGTCCATGAGACTCCCACATCTCTAGAGGACCTAATTTCCCTTGCCAGTAAAATTGATCATCGTCTCCGGCAAAGAAGCCTAAAAGTAAAGGCTCCACGCTCTCTTGCAGCATGTCCCGCATGTGTTTCCAGTCCTCCAGTGAAGACTTCAGTAGCACCACCCTCCTCCGTGGTGGAACCTATGGAGGTGAACCATGGGCGTTTGTCTCCAACTGAACATCTCCGTTGGCGGAAGGAGATGTTCGGTCGGAGATGTTCGGTGCCACAGTAAAGGTCTTTGCCTTTACTGTGGCACTTCTGGACATCGTCTGCAGTCCTGCCCGGTTCAGCCAGGAAACTGCATTGCCTGAGCCCGGCAGGGGTCCTGAGCTTGGGCGCAACTGTTACTGGCCCTCAACTCTTATAATTCCAATAATTCCAATTCAACTCGATATAATTCCAATTCGAGCCTTAAAGGAAATAGCTCAAACTATTTCTCCAACCATCACGGCAATCATAAATAAATCTCTAGAAGAAGGTGATCTTCCAGACAAATTAAAAATTGCCACAATTAAACCCATAATTAAAAAAAAGAACCTCAATCCAGATGACCTGAACTACCACCCAATCTCAAACTTACCCCTCCTTGCCAAACTGACGGAGAAAGCAGCTCTTAAACAACTCAATGAGCATCTCAAAACAAATAACATCTTACACCCTACCCAACACGGTTTCATAAAAAATCATAGCACAGAAACCTTGCTACTCAACTTATCAAACACAATAATAAGAGGTTTCGACAATGGACAAAGATACATCCTCATCCTACTCGACCTCTTCGCTGCATTTGACACAGTCTAACATAAAAGCCTAATCTCCAGACTAGCTGACATTGGTCTAGCTGGCAAAACTCTTGACTGGTTTACATCTTTCCTTAAAAATAGATATTTCAAGGTAAACATCGACAACCACTCCTCAGATGCCATACCTCTAGAAACCAGAGTACCCAAGGATCCACACTTTCAGCCACTCTGTTTAATATATACCTCCTCCCTCTTTGCCAGCTCCTCACGAGTCGCGGTGTCACATACTACATGTACGCCGACGATATCCAATTAATCATACCCATAACAAACACCCTCGAAAATGCAATGAAACTCTCGGCCACCTACCTCAACACTATAAGAAACACGCTAAACTACATGAAACTATGCCTTAACATGGACAAAACTGAATGTATTCTGCTTGAAAGAAAAAACTCAGGAGTCAACCAGAACCACGCCATACAAATTGACAACACATACATCAAAAAAAAAAAACAAAAACGTGAAAGATCTAGGAATTTGGCTAGACCCAGAGCTTAAATACAAAAAACACATTGCAATGAAAATCAAAGAGGGCTTCCACAAATTACTAATCCTCAAACACCTAAAACCACTACTGTATCACCCTGAATTCAGAACCATTCTACAATCCCTTATATTCACTAGCTTTGACTATTGCAACTCACTCCTGATAGGCCTACCCAAATCTACCATATGACCACTCCAATTACTACAGAACTCCTCAGCCAGAATCTTCACTGGTTACAAAAGAACTGACCACATCTCTCCTGTTCTAAAAAGTTTACACTGGCTACCTGTAGAAAAGAGAATTGAATATAAAACTCTAACCATTATCCACAACGCAATACACAACAGTGAAAGCACATGCCTAAACACCATTATACAAAGATACAACTCCCAACGCAATACGAGATCAACAAACAAAGTACAACTAGACATACCATCAGTCTCAACTGCCAAACTCACCACCGTAAGAGCCTTTTCAATAGCAGGCCCTCACCTCTGGAACTCCCTACCGGAACACCTAAGATCACAAAACAACACTAAAATATTTTTAAAAATCACTAAAAACCTGGCTCTTCAGACAAGCCTACAAAGACGGGATTGGCTAATCATTCACATGATAAACGTCACCTCCTACGATTACGAATAGCTAATCTCTTTGTAACTGATGATATACCCAATCTGTTGCTATATCAGCTGTTATATATAACCAATTTGTATCCGATGTTATAACCTGTCCATATCTGTTGTTATACCAGTTATGTTTCACTTGTAATATGTTGTTATACCTGTAAACTGGAGTGAAGGCCTTTAGCTAAACTTCGGTATATAAAAGCTTACAAACAAATAAATAAACTCTTGCTTCCTGTATCTCTGGGCATCAAGGCCCATACCTTCGCTACCACTGCTCTTGTTGATACTGGAGCAAGCGGCAGCTTCATTATGGATGACATTGTCAAGCTCCTGAACATTCCTCTCCAGCCATTGGAGGTGAGTCTCCGCATCGCCTCCATCCAGGGGGAGCATCTTCCAGGACTCATCACTCACCAGACAGTGGCTGTTCGCCTTACCGTGGGCACTCTCCACAAGGAGGAGATGTCTTTCTATGTATTGAAGCGATCAACCCATTCAGTTATCCTGGGTTTGCCCTGGCTCCAGGCCCATGAACCCCAGTTCGATTGGCATTCCCTGCAGTTGGTACAATGGGACTCCAAATGCCAGAAAACTTGTTTGCATTCCGTATCTCCAGTAGTTCCTGTTCTGAAGTTTATCACCTTACCTGGTTTGCCTCCACAGTATTCTGTCTTCAACGATGTCTTCTCGAAGCAGAAAGTGGATACCCTGCCTCCGTTACGCAAGTTCAATTGTCCTATTGAACTCCTGCTGGGAACTACGCCTCCCAAAGGCAGAACTTACCCGTTGTCTCAACCTGAGACTCAAGCTATGTCTGAGTATGTTAAAGAGAACCTAGAAAAGGATTCATCCATCCGTCTGACTCCCCTGCAGGTGCGGGGTTCTTCTTCATTAAGAAAAAGGATGGCGGTCTACGCCCTTGTATTGATTATGGGGGGCTCAACGCCATAACCTGCAAAGACCGATACCCGCTGCCCCTCATTAGTGAACTGTTCGATCGCCTTGAAGGGGCACGGATCTTCTCCAAATTGGATCTGAGAGGTGCATACAACTTGGTACGCATTCACCCTGATGATATTTGGAAAACCACATTTAATACAAGGGACGGTCACTACGAATACACTGTGATGCTCTTTGGGCTATGCCCCAGCGGTCAATGCCTTATGAACGAAATCTTCCGAGATCTTCTGTATTCCTTCGTAGTCGTATATCTTGATGACATCCTGATCTTTTCTAAAGACCTTGAATCTCATCGAGATCATGTTCAGATCATCCTCCAATGCCTGAGAGAGAACCATTTGTATGCCAAGCTGGAAAAATGCCTGTTTGAGCATAATTACTTACCCTTCCTAGGGTATATCATTTCTGACCGAGGATTTTCTATGGATCCAGAGAAAGTCCAGGGGATCCATGACTGGCCCCAGCCAGTAGGCTTACAAGCCTTACAACATTTTCTTGGCTTTCCCAATTATTACCGGAGCTTCATTGCTAATTATTCTTCCCTATTTGCCCCGCTCACTGCTATGACTAGGAAAGGGGCCAACATCTGGTTGTGGACACCTAAAGCACTAGCCGCCTTTCAGACGATCAAGGAGGCTTTCTGTTCTGGCCGTTGCCTGCAGCACCCAGATCCTAAATGTCCTTTCGTTGTGGAGGTTGACGCCTCTGCAATCGGTGCAGGAGCCATCTTGAGCCAGTTTTCCCCTAAGGGTAAACTGATTCCCTGCTTTTTCTACTCTCACAAGTTTTCCCCTATGGAACAGCATTATACCGTTGGTGACCGTGAACTCCTCGCAGTCAAGTTGGTGCTCCAAGAGTGGTGCCCCTGGTTGGAAGGGGTGCAGCACAAGTTTACCACCTTCACTGACTATAAGAACCTTGAGCACCTTAAAGAGGCTCAACTCCTGAACCCTCATCAAGCCCAATGGGCACTTTTCTTTGAACGATTTAACATCATCCTCTATTTCCGCCCAGGTTCCCAGAACCTTTGCGTTGATGCGCTATCCAGATCATTTGAACCTGAAGACGTTCCTGAAGTTCCTAGCTTCATTATTGATCCCGCCTGTATATTCCTTGCTGTGACCACTACAGTTCCTACTGGGAAAACCGTCGTTCCGCATAGACTATGTGAACGAGTTCTGAAATGGGCTCATGATTCCAAGTTGGCAGGCCATCTGGGTCATGCCCGGACCTTAAGAGATGTTGCGAAAACACTATTGATGGCCCAATATGGTGCAAGACTCCTGAAACTATGTGGACTCGTGTCCCATCTATGCCCAACAGAAACCGCCTACTGGAAAGCCTTGGGGCTTACTTCAACCACTCCCAGAACCTACTGAGCCATGGTCTAGCATCTCGTCGGACTTTATTACGGACCTGCCTCCTTCCCAGAACAATACTGTGATTTGGGTCATCATCGACAGTTTTTCGAAAATGGGTCACTTCATTGCCCTGCCGGGCTTTCCTTCGGCCCCAGAATTGGCGAAGCTGTTTCTGAAGAACATTTTTCGCCTCCATGGACTCCCCAAGAAGATTATTTTCAATCGGGGACCACAGTTTGCTGCCAAGTATTGGCGTTCCCTATGTAAGAAGTTTAACATTTCCTTAAGCGGTACATTGGCCTATCATCCACAGGCCAATGGTCAAGCTGAAAGGACCAATCGGACTCTGAAGACATTCCTCCGCTTCTGTGTAAATGATCAGCAGGATAACTGGTCTGATCTTCTGCCTTGGGCTGAGCTGTCGCACAATACTCATGTTGCTGCAGCCACCGATGTATCCCCATTCTCTGTGGTATTTGGACGGCAGCCTCGACTGCCTCTTCCAGTTCCTCTGATAGTTCCTTCTCCAGCAGTACAATCCATGGCTCACACCATTCGTCAAGTATGGAACCAAGTAAAAGAGTGTCTTTCCCAAGCCACTGAACACTCCAAGCGTAACTCTGACATCCATAGACGTCCTGCTCCACTCTTCCGTCCTGGTCAGAAAGTGTGGCTAAACGCTCAACCCATATGACTGAGACTTCCCTCTCATCGCTTGGCTCCAAAGTACATTGGACCATTCCCTGTAATCCGAAGAGTGGGAGCTGTTTCGTATCAACTCCAGCTACCTTGTGCCATGGGTATCCATAACACTTTCCATGTGTCCTTAGTGAAGCCGTTGGTCCTCTCCTGGGCCTCATGTAGAGTTCTCTCTCCTCCGCGGGTCTCTACAGAGCCTGATTCTTCTCTCCAGGTAAGAGAGGTCCTTGACGTTCGGCGGTGTTGAGGAAAATGGAAATACTTCTTAGCCTGGGAGGGTTATGGGGCCAAGGAGAATTTGTGGGAACCTTCCCACAATATCCTTGATAAGGAACTCCTGAAAACCTTTCATAGGACTCACCCTGACAAACCACAGCCGCGTAGGGGGAGGCCTAGAAGGGGGGGTACTGTTACACACCCCGTCCGCACCCAGCCCACGCACGGGCCTGCTCACCTCCATGGTTCCACAGCAGGTCCTGGGTCAGCCTCCCTAGTGGCAGCTGCAAGCGCTTCCAGGCCTTGGCGTCCTGCGGCTGTGGTCGCCAGGCCTTCCACTGCACACTAGGCCTCACACTGGAGCTCAGCGTCCTTGGCCAAGTTGGCCATGCCCCTACGCACGCACGCACGGACCGCCCGGCCTCTTGTAGGGCCAAGAGCGGGTCCTAGCTCCGCAGCGTGCCCTGATTGATTCCTTGTTATAAGGAAGTCCATGCTTGAACTTCCTTGCCTTGGCATTCGGGTCGGCTTGTATGCTAGATTGTCACTGCATTTGTATCTTGCTCCAGTCTTGTTCCAAGTCTCGTTCCAGGATCCTTCTGTTCCAGTTCTGTTTCTGCCTTGTTCCTGCATCCTAGTACTCCAGCGTCCTTCTGTTCCTGTTCGTCTATCTGTCTCCCCAGGTAGTACTTCTGGACTGTCTTACTGGTACTGACCTCGGCTTGTTCCTTGACCTGCTTGCCTACTGCCTGTCTTCTGACTCCAGTCTGCTCCTCAACTTGCCTGCCTGCCGCCTGCCTTCTGACTCCAGTCTGTTCCTCGACCTGCCTGCCTGCCACCTGCCTTCTGACTCCAGTCTGCCTCTCAACCTGCCTGTCTGCTGCCGGCCTCCTGACCTCAGCTTGTTTCTAGACTCGTCTGCCCGCTGCCTGCCTTCTGACTTTGGCCTGCCTGTGACCTCGTCTGACCTGCGCAACCTGACCTCTGCTTTGCAGACTACTTCTTGGACTGACCCCCGGACTCTGACCTTTGTCTGCTTGACCATGTCTCTAGATTCTGGCTCTGTTCCTAGCCTTGTCATCACCTACGCTATTCTGGTCCTCCTTGTTCCATCTGACCTCCAGTCTCGAACCTGACTGCGCTCCCCTTCTGTCTGTGGGCATGCCAGACTTCCATCCTTCCAGGAGTCCCTGCGAGGCCCACCTAAGTCCAAGCGGCCCAGGTCCCAATGGGCTCCTCCTGGGGGGACCTTGGGCTTCCAGTGGTAAAGCTCATCCTAGCCTCTGTCTCCTCCAGTGCTCCACCCCCTGGGGGCAGTTGCTTCTTGGTCCCTACCAGGGAACTGTTCTCCACTGCTCCAGGACAAGAGTCCACCCCTGAGTGCAACAATCTCCTTGATGTTCCTTCCCCAAAGGTCCCTTGTTTACACACAACTTGCGAATGCTCTTTCTCTGTAGCAGGACCCAATTTCTGGAATTCTTTCCCTCTAGAAATTCTTTTTTTTTTTTGTCAGAATAATTTTTATTGGTCAAGGGTTGTACAAAGCCATGCAAAGAGAGCAGCACGCTTGACAGTAAACAGAAACAAATAATTTCAACGATTGAGTCAAGCCGCAGTGTGAAATAACAAACACAATAAAAAGTGTAGACCTTGAGAGAAAACATAGCCTTCCACAAGCCCCAGTCCTTTGTTTTTCCTTTTTGTTTTTACACATCAAATATCCATCTGCCCTACTACCCCATAGACAGTCATACAACTCCCAAACCTAGTCACTCTCCCATCCCCCACAAAACACTTTCTCACATACAAACCATACTTCCAGCAGCCACTTCTCGACATCCCTCAAACCACCACCCCCTCCCAGAGATCAAGGAAAAATTAAGCCCAAACATTAGAGCAGTGGTTTTCAACCGGTGTGTTGCGACACACCAGTATGTCGCCAAGAACACGCAGGTGTGTCGCCACACTTCCCGGTCCCCCGCTGACCCAGCTGCTCCCCGGTCCTCCTCCGACCGGGCTTAAAATGCTGTCAGCCCGGGTGGAACGCGGCAGGACAGCTGGCGTCAGCGAATCGGCATCAGCATGGTCTCTTCTTCCTGCCCCCCCCCAACCCTCGCGGCCCGGAAGAGGAAGTGGTGAGCATCGGGTGCGTGCATGGGAAGAAGAGACCATGCTAGTGCGCTCGGCATCGGCCTGAAGAACAGAAGAGAGGTGCGGTCTGAAGAATGTGTTAGGATAGTGGATCCTTGGTCCGGGACGAGGGATGATACCCACCAGCACTGCCAAGGTGTGCTCGTCTCCGGAAGGTGGAAATATACTGCAGCACAGCGATGAAAAGTTCCAGGCAAGGTGTCCGAGGCAGGTGGCAAGTAACAAAGTCCGAGTTCCAGGCAAGGGGTCCGAGGCAGGCGGCAAGCAACAAAGTCCAAGTTCCAGGCAAGGGATCTGAGGCAGGTGGCAAGCAACAAAGTCCGAGTTCCAGGCAAAGGGACTGAGGCAGGCGGCAAGCAACAAAGTCCAAATCCAATCCGATTCAAGCCAAACGACAGAGAATCCAAGCCACAGGTTGGGGCAGGCAGCGAAACAACAAAGTCCAATATCCAGGCAAAGGTCCGAGACAGGCGGCGAGCAGCAAAAACCAAATCCAATCCAAGTCAAGCCAGAAGACATGGAATCCAGAAGAAAACAAGCAGGCAACCACTGGAACCTTGTTGGAAAGGCGTCTTCCTGTCTTCAGGGAGAGGTTTAAATCTCCCTGGCTGATGATGTCATCTTCCGGGGCTGGCCTGGTTTTCGCACTGCTGCCCCTTTAAGAGGCGGGGTTTGCTGCGTCTTCCCCGATGCTACTCCCCGACTTCCGGAGGCAGTCGCGCCGCGGCCCGAGCGCTGCTGGCTGCCCTGATCAGGACCCTGTGCCGGCAGCGTGAAGAAGGTAGGGGGGACTGGCCACGGGTAAGCACGGCCGGGAACCATAACAGAATGTGCAGCGCGGCTCGGAGGAAAATGAAGAAGAGCGTCAACCCCCACGGCCGATGGGACTCCTTGCTCCGCCAGGGCTGAAAACGAAGGAGGTTAGGGTTGGGAGGAGGCTGCTGCTGCCGCTAGTTCCGGGGGGGGGGGGGGGGGGGGGGGGGAGAGAGTGAATGAGCAAGCATGTGTGTTTGAGATCCTGTGTGTGTGAGTGAGAAGCATGTATGTCTGTGATTGAGAGCCTGCCTGTGAGAGAGAGAGTATGAATGTAAGTTTACGATTGGGAACCTGTATGTGTAAGTTTCTGATTGAAAACCTGTTTGTGTGAAAGAGTATGTGTGTATGATTGAGATCCTTTGTGTGTGAGAGAAATCATGTGTATGTATGATTAAGAGCCTGTGTGTATAAGTAAGAGAGAGAGCATGTGTGTCTGTGTCTGATTGAGAGCATGTGAATGAGAGTTTGTGTGTGAGAGAAAAAGAAAGCATGTATGTGTGTGATTGAAAGCTTGCGTGTGTAAGCGTGAAAAGATAGACAGCATGTGTGTAAATGTGTAAGTAAGAGCCTATATAAGTGAGAGAAAAAGCATGTGTATATGTGAGTGACTGAGAGCATGTGTGTATAGGTGTGTAATTGAGAGCCAGTGTGAGAGAGAGCGCTGGTATGTGACTGAGAGAGAGGAGAAAGTTCCAAGCAAACCACCCCTCCTCCTGCTAATTCAAAACAATATCAGGACACCTGGATATCAAACGTTTCCAGGTATGCACAGCAAAAACATTTTTGTATCCTTATTTTTCATTACTGGGTCTTTGTGTCTGCTATTTTGAAATATTTTATTGGTATCTAGAAAATTTTTATATGAGTTTTTAATTATTGGATATTCCACTCATCAGCTGTTTTGAAATAATCTGTTCTTTTTGTTAGTATGGTTTTACTGCTACTGATTTTATATTTCTTGATTTGTTATATAAGGATGGGTGATGTTTCTTTTTTCCTTTATTACACTGCGTACAGAGACTCTGGCTTGTTGCAGTTTCCAATTCAGTTTTTTCTGCATGCTTCTAGTTATGCGTTTTGGTCTCTTTATTCTTTGTTAGGTGAGGGTCAGCACATGTGACTCAGGTGAGGTTTTCTGCTGGCGTGTAGTTTCTGTGTAGGGCTCTATAGCAGCCTGACTTGGTCCGTTTTCCTAATAGGAGATGTATTGGTGTCTTAAGGCCTGGTATAATATTTCAGTGTTGCCTTTTCTTAGGTAAGGTGGTTACTGTTTAAGTGCTGGAAATTGGTGCTGTTTTGGTGTGGGATGTTTACTATTTATGCAATTTCTGTTCAGACAGAATATGTATCTTTTCCTTGTGTCATTTTAAACAATAAAAATAATTACCCGACCTTTACTTTTTATTTCCACCGTGAATTTTGATGAGCAGTGTGTCACACATGTGAGCGTGGCCTGTCCGGTGTGTCACGATGGGAAAAAGGTTGAGAACCACTGCATTAGAGTATCCAGCAGTGTGTAAATTCGCCTGCATCTTGCTAGGTAGGCCCCTAAAACAAAGCCTGCCAGCAGTCTTCATAGTTTATCTCTTGTACGATGTTCCGAAAGACAGTCCATGCGTTCCATTTGGAGCTCGGGTGCCATCCGGTAATACCAAGCTGTAACAGGGGGAGAAGTATTCGGTTCCACCCAAAATGACAAACTGGTCCGACACGCCAATAGCATCGCTAAACGTCCAAAGTTGGCCTTGGAAAGTGGGCAAGGAAGAGGTCTACGGAGAGGATGTGTAAACCACCATGGTGCCAGCATGTTGAGCGGTGATACTTGTACACTGAGAGATAACTTGCAAGACCTGAGTCCAGAAAAGACTGACAGTCGTACAGTGAAGGAGGCAATGCATCAAAGTGCCTTCCTCTTTGCCGTATTTGATGCAGAGCGGGGAATCCATTAGCCCCATCCGGAAGTGCCGTACATCATCATAATACGATAAATGTAGAAGTCGATATTGTAACTCCCGAAGCCCCAAATCTGGGTTCTGTATATGTAGGGATTTGAACCAACGCTGCATGTGATCAAGTTTGCAGAATTTTGCAGACTTTTAAGTTTTTGTGCACAGAATGTTTCATTTTTTTGTGCAAAATTCCCCCAGGAGAAGATGAGGCTCCAGTGGCCAGTGCCTTGAATCTTGCTGGCCTTTATGGTAGGTTGCAAGATTGTGAAAATATGACAGTTATGCTGGAGCTGAGGATGTCATGGTGTGTATAATTTTTATGAGTGAAAAGATTAATCATTCAAATTCTAACCACATTTTTGTCTATTAAAAGTCTTTTATATTTCTTCATAGTGTAGTAAAATAAGTTGCTAGCTTACCTTCAGCTTTCACAATTGGGGATCTTAAATTTATGATAATATTTAATTTTCTTCAAATAAAAACATAGATGTTTTCAGTCTTGCATGGAGTTTATTGTATGTGTAAATATTTTGCTTTGAAAATATTATTTATTGTGATTTCAAAGAAGTATAAATAAGCTTTTCTTTTAAAGCATAACATAGATAAGATTGGCACTATATTGCATCAAAATCAAACACAATATGCTCAGCTAAAGCTAACTTAAGTACATTTTAATTCATAATCCTTTTACAGTAATGTGATCTTTTGGTGTGCTGCTCTTTTTTCATTATGACTATATTATGCTGTATAATACTGCACTGTGCCATAATACAGTAGAAGGGTTGTGCATAATTTGTATTGTGTAAAACAGTAAATGACATTTAATAAGTCAACACAAAAAAATATCCTTTTTTTCCCCACCTCTTGCACAGGGTTAATTGTTCTGCCGAAGTCTCCTTCTGTCTTTCAGTCCCTTGACATACACCACAGACTAATGGTTAATCTCTGGATCTCAATTCTGAACTCATGGAAACTATTCAGAAATATATGAGCCAATCAGCAGACTGAGCCAGGCATGCCAGGTGGTGGGCGCAGCTGGCATTTTTTAGTTTGTTTATTTACACCATCAGCATTCCCACCCTCCCTGCACAAATGTTCCAGCAATTTGTTTTCCTTTATCCTGTTATATCAGTACTTATTCCAGAATGCACAAACATAGCTGGAGATTTGAAATATAAAAGAATAATGGAGGAACAGCGGCATCATAACAATGGTTGCCTTGAAACATTGCAAGTCCCCAGAAATACAGAATCAGCACGGTGGGATTAATGGCTGTGCCAGTCAAGCATAACTAGGGACCCCTGGCTGATAGAGACTCACCCATATGTAGAGAGAAAGATAAACCACCCCTGCTGAAGCAGAGGTTGCGCTCATCTTATGTTGTTCCTCATCTACCTATCGGGTATACTTGTTGAAGAATGTGAGGAATTATGGTCCCAGTGGAGCACAGATAGTTGGAGTGACAGGACCATGAGAACAGTAAGACAGTGGATCATCAAGTGTTCACATGGCTATCCCACTTATTTATTTGCTTAGAAAGGAGTATTCATAAAGATAGCAGAGCAGTGGCTTTTGGGATTTCTATAGTACTGCTCAGATGAGCATATTGAAGCCAGAGGTAGATTGGTCTGGCCATAGATAATATGATGAAAAGATGATGGTTGATACAGCCCTGAGTTTGCATGAGGAGAAGCTAGTTGTGATTGATTGCAGCCCCAAGGCCATGTAGGAAAGGAGCTTACTGTGACTGACGGATGCCCCAAGACTGCAGGACAGAGGAAACAGCAGTGATTGATTGCAGACCAAATTTGCAGAAGAGAGGAGTTGATGGTGACTAATATAGCTCAGAGGCTGCAGTAGAGAGAAGCCAGCAGTGGCTGATGCAGCTCAGAGGCTTCAGGAGAGAGGAGCTGGTGCTGACTAATATGGACCTGAGGCTGCAGGAGAGAGGAACTCGTAGCACTCAGAAGTGATGGGGCCCACAAAGTGGGTCCATGCCTTGGAGTATGCACTGAAAGAAACTTTAAGTGGGAACCCTTAAGGAGTCTTTATTGACAAGTGGAAAATTGTTTATATTGCAGTACCAGTGACCTACCACTAGATGGCATAAGAAATATTTGTAAACCCTTTTGTATATTGTTCAATGGTAATGTTCCAAAAACGTTAATGATGGATTGTGTAATATGATTGCTCTTTTAAGAGGATTTGGAAGAAGATCTTCTAGGGGTGGTTAGTAGAGTTTTTAACCTGGATTCAAGGTTTGGTGGGAGATTCCTAGTCTACCATAGACTAGGAATTAAGGGAGCAGCCAGCTAAAGCTGGAGAGACAAAGACCTCTCCTTTGGGAGTGGGCAATGCAGGTGCTCCCCTGCCTCCATCTTAAGGGGAAAATCTTGAGGCTGAAGATGAATTCTTCTTATGAAGAATTACCAGGGACCTGGTCTGGGTTTTGCCCATAGAAGGGAGTCGAAGGGGGGGTACGGGACCAGAAAGAGCTTGGCCCTATCCAGAAGGAATAAAGATAAGGGGGTAGAAAAAGAACTCACAAGGATGAGTGTACCAGGGATGCTGGGGAAGTCCATGAACACTGCCAGGGAACAAAGAACCTAGGGAAAGATGGCACTCTATAGGCCCATAATGGGAATACTAGTTTCATTATGAGGGGATGTTGATGTGTATGGGGGAGCCTGAGGTATCCTACTGATTGTAAGATGGGATATTGTGAAATTGGGATTTATGGAGTGCAACAGAAGTGTGAGCAACATTTCAGTGGAGTAGGCTGAAGGAATAAATGTAGAGCAAAGTAAGAGACTGGAAAGATACTTTGAAGTGGCATGTAAATTGTTGAGCACTGTTTATTTGATTTTTGGAAAGCAGTATCTTGACTAGGTCTTTTGTTGTAGTGGAAGATCATCTGGGAACCAGTGATCACCAGATGGTGTGGTTCAATATTAGGATGCAAGAGATGAAGGTTCATTCTAAGGCGAGGGTCCTAGACTTCAGGAGACTCACTTTCTTAAAATAGGGGAGTACCTCAAGGAGTCATTAGCTGGATGGGAAAATCTAGGTGGAGTAGAAGGGCAGTGGACAAAATGAAAAGGAAATAGCATAAAGGCAACTAATCTTTTTGTTAGGAATGTTAATAAAGGGAAGAGGAAAAAGAGACCGTTATGGTTTTCTAAAAAAGTATCTGAAAATGTAAGGTAGAAAAAGTTAGCATTCATAAACTACAAGAGATTGCAGAAGAGAAAGACAGGCGACAGACAATATCTGGAAAAATTAAGAGAAGCTGGGAAAATAGGAATGGGAAAATTCAAATAGAAGAAAAAAATAGCAAATATGGTAAAAACAGGGGGCAAAACTTATTTTTAGATATGTTAGTGATAGAAGGAAGTGCAAATGTGGCATTGTGAGGCGAAAGGGAGGAATATGTAGAGGCTGATGAGGAAAAAGCAATATTGCTTAATAAATATTTCTAATCAGTGTTCACTGTGGAAGGATCTGGAGCAAGACCACATAAAACAAACACAAATAAGATTGGAAGTGAGGTAAACCTTCAGAATAGTGTGCTTGTAAGGAGCTAACTAAACTTAAAATAGATAAGGCGATGGGGCTGGATGGGATATATCTGAGGGTACTAAGAGAACTTAATGTCCTGACAGCTCCACTGTCTGACCTTTTCAGTGATTCCTTAGAGTCTGGAGTAGTTCTGGAGGACTGGAAAAGGGAGGATGTGGATCCTATTCATATAAAGGAAGTAAGGAAGGGGCTGAAAACTACAGGCCAGTTAGTCTGACCTCTGTGGTAAGCAAATTAATGGAATCACTGCTAGACAGAGGATAGAGCAATTTTTGGAATCCAATTGATTGCAAGATCCAAGGCAGCATGGTTTTACCAGAAGTAAATCTTGTCAGAAGAATCTGATCAAGTTGTTTGATCAGGTGACCAAAGAGTTTGGGTCAAGGGAGAGTGCTAGATGTAGTGTTCTTGGATTTCAGCAAGGCCTTTTATATGGTTATGGATCCTGGAGTGTCTGACTGGGTCAGAAACTGGCTGACTGGGAGGTGACAAAGGGTAGTGGTAAATGGAGTTTTCTCTAAGGATGGTGTTATTACTAGTGGTGTGCCTCAGGAATCGGTGCTTGGACCAGCTCATTTCAACATTTTTGTGAGCGACGTAACAGAAGAAGTGTTGGGAAAGGTTTGTCTTTTTGCCAATGATACCAAAATCTGTAACAGGGTGGACAGGCAGGAAGGAGTGAAAAACATGAGGAGGGATCTAGTGAAGCTTGAGGAATCATCTAAGATCTGGTAGCTAAGATTTAATGCTAAAAAATGCAGAGTAATGCATTTAGGATGCAAAGCCCCAAGGAAAAGTTACAGTATTGGAGGTGAAATTCTTCTAAGCACAAAGAAAGGGTGGGATCTGGGGGTAATTGTATCTGATGATCTTAAGGTGGCCAAACAGGTGGCCAAAGTGACTGTAAAAGCCAGAAAGATACTTGGCTATATAGGGAGAGGAATAGTCAGCAGAAAAAGGGAGGTGATATTGCCCCTGTATAGGTCCCTAGTGAGACCTCACTTGGAATACTGTGTTCAATTCTGGAGTCCACACCGTCAAAAGATTATAAATAGGATGGAGTTGGTCTAGAGCAGTGATGGCCAACCTTTTGAGCTCAGTGTGTCAAAATTCATAAAAAAACCGAGCATAACTCAGGTGGTGTGTCACTTCTAGAAAAATCCATAATTTTGTGATATTTGTAGCTCTAATCAATAACAAAAAGTTATAATTTTAATATGTACTATATTTATTAATAAAGCAAAAACAAATAATTGTTTACCTTACCTGCTTAGTGACTTTTTTGTTGCTGAATTTCATTGGCTAAATCTTCAATTGAAGGTTGGTATTTCGTACACTTCAAGTCCAAGCAAGCATTACAAACTTCATCTGTCAGTCGGTTTCTTTTATTGGCTCCCATTCATTTTCACACCACTCCCTCCCCATCCCCCAGGCATGCACACATTCATTCTCACACACATAGACCCCCAGGCAGGCACCCATGCATTCACACACATACACCCCCAGGCAGAGTCCCATTCATACACATGCACACACTAAAGGCAGACCCCCTCTCTTTTGCCAGCAACCTCGGAGCCTCTCTCATTCCTCTGCTGCCACTGTCACTGCTGCCACATGACTATTGGGGAGGTGCCGATTGCTGCTACTGACACTGAAGCCCATTCTGCTGCCTCCTCTGTGCAGGCCCCATGGGCTTCCACTTTCTCCATGCTGATCTCGTACATTGTGAGATCAGTAGAGAAAGTGCTATTCTTGCACATTCCCAAAGATTACATGTGCCAATCACTAAAAAGTAATTTTTTTTTTCCTTTACTGTCTGATCTTAGTTTTCTAATTGGTTGGTCACAGGCTTTTTTTTTCACCTTCCCTTTCTTATTTTTTTGCCAATTCCTTTTATATTGTCTTTTTTTCTGTTTCTTTTCTCTCCATCTTCTTCCCTCAAACACATAGTCAGGTTCTCATTCTCACATGCATTTCTCTTTCTCACACACACACAGGCTCTCACTGGCACATGCTCTCCCTCATAAAATCATTCATACACACAGGCTCTCACTGGCACATGCTCTCTCTCATACAATCATTCATACACACAGGCTCTCACTGGCATCTGCTCTCTCTCATACAATCATTCATACACACAGGCTCTCACTGGCACATGCTCTCTCTCATACAATCATTCATACACACAGGCTCTCACTGGCATATGCTCTCTCTCTCATACAATCATTCATACACACAGGCTCTCACTGGCACATGCTCTCTCTCTCTCTCACAAACACACAGAGGCTCTCAGCTCATCTCAAACACACACATGCACATTCTACAGACCCTCAGCCTCTCTCTCACCTCTGGGTCTCCTCTTTGCGGGTCGCCGCAGGATGGGCTCTGCAGTGGCCCTGATCTTCTCAGGCCGCGGCGGCCCTGCTACCGGGCCTCTTCCTCTTCTCGGGCCGCTGCGACTTGGAATTCGCGGCGGCCCGTAAACGCAAATGCTGCTCCTCTTCTGCACGCGCTGATGCTTCACCTCCTTCCTGCCCACGCGGCTCCGGCAACGTTTACTTCCGGGGATGCACAGGCAGGAAGGAGGAGGAGCATCAGCACGTTTAAATGCGATCTTTGTCTTGAGCCTTATCGCTGCGCCGCATGAGCCTCCCTGCGCCCGGGGGCATTGGTGGAGGGGTCCGGAGGGTAGGGGGATACTAAAAAAACAAATTTTAAAGGGTCGACGCAGCTGAAAAAGAAAAGGCTCGGCACAGCCGATAAAAAAAAAAAAAATTCCCGATAGTCCTTGAAACGCTGCGCGTGTCAGCAAAAACGTCTCGGCGTGTCACCTCTGACACGCGTGTCATAGGTTAGCCATCACTGGTCTAGAGGGTGGCTACTAAAATGGTCAGTGGTCTTTGTTCTAAAGCATATGGGAATAGACTTAAAGGTCTAAACATGTATACCCTAGAGGAAAGATGAGATAGAGGAGATATGATAAAGACATTCAAATATCTCAGAATTTTCCATGCACAGGAGGTGAGCCTTTTTCAATGGAAATGAGGCTCTAGAACAAGGGGTCATGAGATGAGGGTGAAAGGGGGTAGATTCAGGAATATTCTTAGGAAACATTTCTTTACAGAGAGGGTGGTAGATGTATGGAACAGCCTCCCAGTGGAGGTGGTAGAGAAACAAACAGTATCTGAATTCAAGAAAGCATGGGATAAATACAGGGGACCTCTAAGGAAGTGATGAGAATTAATTGGATGGATGAGCAGACTGGATGGGCTATATAGTCTTTTTCTACCGTCATGTTTCTATGTTGCTATGAAAGCCTGTGAACTCTGATTATTTCAGTAATGATTATACTACTCTCTTTCATGTTATAAATAGTTGCTGTGTAAGTCATCCCAGAAATAAAAGTTTAATTGTACGAAATATAACTTGGAGTAGATTGTGATCTTGACTGCCAACAACTACTATAGAGAAAGAGAGGGATTGGGATTCACAGAAAAGAGACCACTAGTTTCCCTATTCCATAACTAAAAAAGAACATACATCCTTTCTATCTCTAGCCCAGTTCCACTATACCATCTGCTTGACCTGCTTTGCTGAACCCTAAGACTAAGAGACTGACACCAATCTATCTAAGTGCCAGACCCTTTCAACAATTTATATGACCCCCTGGTTACACAAGAAAGCAAGAAAAGAGGAGAGGGGGAAATAGCAGTGAAGAGAAAGAGGAGATAGTACTAAGGAAGGCAAGGGACAGGATCGAGTCTGAAAGAGAAATGAGGAGTGATGGAGGATTGTGAGGAATGATAGATTTAGAGAAGAAAGAGATGGAGAGGTAGATAAGTTGGTTCAGCACCTTCCATAGGCAGAATAGGCAGAGGGCTTTCAGGACTTGAAAGATAACAAGCAGCTGTTACCCACTACCACCCTGGATCCTAAGAAAGAGGGTTTACCTGTCTCCCATGGACCCTGCAAGAGAGAGGAGCCTCTGTGATGGCTAGCCCAGTGCTTCATCCTAAAGAGACAGAGCTAGAGCATGAGCCCTGGAAGAAATGAGCCAAACTGAATCTCTGAGAGAGACACTATCCAACACCCCAGGGAGGTACAATGGAGGGAACAGGGCTCTATCAAAAGACTTAGAAATAGGTAAATGTATTGGAGATCTTGGATGATTAGTTAGACATGATAGGATACTTAAATGATTTTATATATCTAAAATAAGTTAGGGGGCCCTTGATTTTTCAGTGCCAGGGTCTCATACTATAAATACTTAATCAGCCCTGCAACCAACTATGCTGTGTGAATCATCAGATCTCTACCCCAGCATTTTTTTGTTGTTAAATGCAATGCTAAAATTCAGGTAGGTAGGAAGGAAAATTAGTCCCCTTTCATATTTGAAACTGCTCTAAACTATTCAAATGCCATTCTAAGAACAGCACACTAAAATTCACCCAGTGTATAATTTTTACAAAATGTTTTTTACATATAGGTGACCCTCTATATACCACCTTGGCACTGTTGGTAACAACAATTCTGTATAACAAACAATTTTTTCTTTCTGAAAATTTTTTTTAGAGAGCAGGAGATGGTTTCATATATTTTATAACACCATCCAGGTGTCAATGTTTTTTCCTTTAATCATTAACACACCTTCCGCCTCCAATTATTTATTTTAAATTTTTGTATTAAATGCCAAGCTGGGTTATAGAGCGTAAACCCTTTATTTTTAATCACTGTTTGTGTTCCATTGTTAAAAATTTTTTTACTGTGTCTAGCACTTTTTTTTATATTTTTTAAGCCGTCCCGGGACCAACTGCAAATTACTTAGCTTTCTAGCGAATGTCTTTTTTACTTCCGACTCGCGCAAGTTTCGACATTTGCAAGTTGCTGTCTTCCTCAGGGTATGTTTGTTCCTTAATAAGTAATTTTCTTTGTAGAACTGGTGTCCAATTTCTCCGGTGCTCAGTCGAGCCTCCGCTCCTCTCTACCATTCCTCCTCTCCACCATTCCCGGCGGCGTCTACGCCGCCGGGAATGTCGAAACTTGCGCGAGTAAGGTGGGAATTTTGATACAACTTGATGTGTCATGTGCCTTTGATGCAGTAAATCATACCATTTTATTGTCTCAGATGGAGACTTTTGGAATCTCGGAGAGAATCCTGCAATGATTTGGCTCCTATTTAAATGGGAGAAAATAGCAGGTACAAATTGGAGAATTAAGTTCCAGATGGTATGATATTGATTTCCACAGGGATCTACACTGTCATTCACCCTTTTCAATCTCTACCTTGCCCCATTGGAAAACTTGTTAAAGGAGTTGGGTCTGATGTATTTTATTTAAACTGATTATGTGCAGATCTTTATCCCATGTGATGAGGGTGATAGGTTTCCAGCATCCTTTTTTCAAACATGTATTATGAGGGTGACGCAATGGTTAGCAAAGAATGGGTTAGTTGTTTTTTTTTGTCAAAATCATTTTTATTGAAGAGTAAAGACAGTACAACCATCAAACATTAGAAGGGGTGCCCAATTGCCCGCAACAGATCAACAATATTAATATCAAACCACACCCCTGCACAATGCTTCCACCTGGTGTCAGGCGTGCTGCCCCCCTCCTTTTCAATAGCCAGCGGGTGTAACCACCAGACAAAATCCACTAATTCAGCCACACAACCCACTCGCACCATTCATCCCAGTCACACACTCATCCACTCCCTTCCCCTTCATCCCAGAACCCCTAGGAGAGTAGCATGTATAGTTCATAAGACATCCATTTTCTGAGAAAGAATATATAAAGTACAACATTAAAATCGGAGAATCCCTCCAACATTTCCCCATACCCAGCCTTTTTGTCTCATGGACTTGGATTCTAAAACTACAGACTGGTACAGCTCAATCACTTCCATGAAGAATGGTATCCCAGCGCAAGCAAGTAAGTTTGGATTTCCAGCGGCAATAAGGTGAAGCATGTGGCCCAGCATTGCCTGTATTCCGAGTCCGGTGGTCTCACGCCCTGCAAAGAGACCAATCTCTCCATTTGCATAGCGGAGGCCAATCGATAGTACCAGGCCTTTGTGGTAGGAAGTATATTCGGTTGTATCCAGTCGGCCAAGACCGTGCGGCAAGCCAGTAATATAGCAGTATGGCCAAACCTGTCCAAAGAGACCTTATAGACTGGCACCACTCCCTGCAGACCAGACAGAAGAAGCTTGCTGCTCCTGCCAATGGATGAATGTTAGGGATGTGAATCGTTTTTTGACGATTTAAAATATCGTCCGATATATTTTAAATCGTCAAAAATCGTTAGGGCCACAATACAATACCAATTCCCCCGATTTATCGTTAAAAAATCGTAAATCGGGGGAAGGGAGAGGGCAGGAAAACCGGCACACTAAAACCCCCTAAAACCCACCACCGACCCTTTAAATTAAATCCCCCACCCTCCCGAACCCCCCCCCCAATGCTTTAAATTACCTGGGGATCCAGCGGTGGTCTAGAACGGCGGCGGTCCGGAACGGCCCCCTCAATTGAATCCTGTTGTCTTCAGCCGGCGCCATTTTGCAAAATGGCCGCCGCAAAATGGCGGCGGCCATAGACAAAAACGATTCGACGCAGGAGGTCGTTCCGGACCCCCGCTGGACTTTTGGCAAGTCTTGTGGGGGTCAGGAGGCCCCCCCAAGCTGGCCAAAAGTTCCTGGGGGTCCAGCGGGGGTCTGTGAGCGATTTCCTGCCGCGAATCGTTTTCCGTACGGAAAATGGCGCCGGCAGGAGATCGACTGCAGGAGGTCGTTCAGCGGGGGTTCCGGACTGCCGCTGAACGACCTCCTGCAGTCGATCTCCTGCCGGCGCCATTTTCCGTACGGAAAACGATTCGCGGCAAGAAATCGCTTCCTGAACCCCGCTGGACTCCCAGGAACTTTTGGCCAGCTTGGGGGGGCCTCCTGACCCCCACAAGACTTGCCAAAAGTCCAGCAGGGGTCCGGAACGACCTCCTGCGTCGAATCGTTTTTGTCTATGGCCGCCGCCATTTTGCGGCGGCCATTTTGCAAAATGGCGCCGGCTGAAGACAACAGGATTCAATTGAGGGGGCCGTTCCAGACCGCCGCCGTTCTGGACCACCCCTGGATCCCCAGGTAATTTAAAGCATTTGGGGGGGGGTTCGGGAGGGTGGGAGATTTAATTTAAAGGGTCGGGGGTGGGTTTTAGGGGGTTTTAGTGTGTCGGCTCACGATTTTAACGATTTTCACGATAGTTTACACACCCAAACGGCAACAATACGATTCCCTCCCCCTCCCAGCCGAAATCGATCGTTAAGACGATCGAGGACACGATTCACATCTCTAATGAATGTGTACTTTGAGCAACAACAGTCAATACGTCATTCCAAAACCCGTCCCAATGTGGACACGTAAACAATCGGTGGATCAAAGTTCCTCTAGCTTGATTACATTTGATGCACATGGGCGATGTAAGCCTCCCCATTTGATAACGGAGCACATCATCACATAAAGTATGGTGTAGAATTTTAAATTGTAGTTCCTGAAGTTATAAATCCGGCACACTTTTTTGCATAGTTTTAAAACATGAAAGCAGTAGGATAAGGACACGTCAGTCACCCCCATCTCAGTCCAATATTGCACCAGACAGGAGAGACGCCGAGGCGAACGAAAACGTCTCCCCACCTCGCACCATCCCTTAATTGAGTTTTGCTTTAAGTTCGCATCAAAAAAACACTGGGCGAATTGACGTTCCCGTCTGAACTGGTCGTCTGTCCATTTAAAACTGCGCAAATAATGACGCGTTTGCAAATAGGCAAAAAATTGCTTAGCTGGTAAGTCGTAACCTGTAGCCAAGGATGCAAAGTCTTGCACCAATGGTGTGTCCTCGGAATAAAATTGATAAATGAATGGGAGTCCTTTTTGTAGCCAGGCATCAAAAATAGCATATTGTTCACGCCCTGGAGGAAAATCCCAGTTTCCCAGCAACGGCATTAAGAGAGAAACAAGTCCAGTCAGTCCTCCCTGTGCCTGGATCCACCGCCAAGCTTGGCGACAAGAGTGCACCAAACCACGCGGGACTTGCAGAGAGCGGTATACTGCATTACTAGCTTGCATAAGGTATAAGGGATAGAGATGTGAATCGTGTCCTCGATCGTCTTAACGATCGATTTCGGCTGGGAGGGGGAGGGAATCGTATTGTTGCCGTTTGGGGGGTAAAATATCGTGAAAAATCGTGAAAAATCGTGAAAAATCGAAAAAACGTAAAATCGCAAAACCGGCACATTAAAACCCCCTAAAACCCACCCCCGACCCTTTAAATTAAATCCCCAACCCAAATGACTTAAATAACCTGCGGGTCCAGCGGCGGTCCGGAATGGCAGCGGTCCGGAACGGGCTCCTGCTACTGAATCTTGTTGTCTTCAGCCGGCGCCATTTTCCAAAATGGCGCCGAAAAATGGCGGCGGCCATAGACGAACACGATTGGACGGCAGGAGGTCCTTCCGGACCCCCGCTGGACTTTTGGCAAGTCTTGTGGGGGTCAGGAGGCCCCCCCCAAGCTGGCCAAAAGTTCCTGGAGGTCCAGCGGGGGTCAGGGAGCGATTTTCCGCCGCGAATCGTTTTCGTACGGAAAATGGCGCCGGCAGGAGATCGACTGCAGGAGGTTGTTCAGCGAGGCGCCGGAACCCTCGCTGAACGACCTCCTGCAGTCGATCTCCTGCCGGCGCCATTTTCCGTACGAAAACGATTCGCGGCGGGAAATCGCTCCCTGACCCCCGCTGGACCTCCAGGAACTTTTGGCCAGCTTGGGGGGGGCCTCCTGACCCCCACAAGACTTGCCAAAAGTCCAGCGGGGGTCCGGAAGGACCTCCTGCCGTCCAATCGTGTTCGTCTATGGCCACCGCCATTTTTTCGGCGCCATTTTGGAAAATGGCGCCGGCTGAAGACAACAAGATTCAGTAGCAGGAGCCCGTTCCGGACCGCTGCCGTTCCGGACCGCTGCTGGACCCGCAGGTTATTTAAGTCATTTGGGGGGGGGGGGTTCGGGAGGGTGGGGGATTTAATTTAAAGGGTCGGGGGTGGGTTTTAGGGGGTTTTAGTGTGCCGGCTCACGATTCTAACGATTTATAACGATAAATCGTTAGAATCTCTATTGTATTGTGTTCCATAACGGTTTAAGACGATATTAAAATTATCGGACGATAATTTTAATCGTCCTAAAACGATTCACATCCCTAATAAGGGAGACCACAGGGAAACCATACTAATGACCAGCCCATCTTCACAATAAGCATAGTGATCAAGGAGCCACTTACCTACAAAACGCAACTGACAAGCTGCATTAACGAGGCGAATGTCTGGTAGACCTAAGCCCCCCTCCCCCCTAGAATATGTCAGCACCTTATAATTCAGCCGAGCTCTTTTCCCAGCCCACACAAACTTTTGAAACGCCACTTGTAACCAATTGACATCCCTGCCCTTCAACCAAGGCAACATGTGCATCTTATAGAGTAACTTCGGCAATAAAACCATTTTAAGCAGAGCACATCTACCAAATAAGGAAAGAGGCAAGACCTGCCATGACTGAAGTTGGGTGGCTAAAGCTGCGATCGTGTTGGAAATATTGAGCTCATAAAGATCTGTAAGATCTCAGGGTATCCAAACCCCCAAGTATTTTAGTTTGTTTTGGGCCCAAGTAAAGGGGAAATCTCCTATCCACTGATGCTGCACCTTAGGATTTAATACTAAGGCCTCCAATTTTGCTAAATTAATTGTTAAGCCTGCTATGCTGTGGAAAGAGATAAAATGACTGATAATGACTGGGATACTAGCTTTCGGATCGCCAACAAATAACAAAATGTCATCAGCAAACTTTGCCAGTTTCATCTGATGCCTTCCCAGTCGTAGACCCTTAAATTCCCCATCCAACCTTAATTTAATAGCAAAAGGCTCTACCGCCAAAACAAATAAAAGAGGTGAGAGAGGACAGCCCTGTCGTACCCCACATTGAATAGGGAAGGATTTAGACAATGCCCCATTAATGAGGAGACGGGCACTAGGATTGGAATACAGTACCTGCAACCAAGTGAGAAAGGGACCAGAGATACAGTAAGTATGCAGAGCCCAGAATAAATAATCCCATGACAGGGAGTCAAAGGCCTTCTCTGCATCCAGGCTCAAGACCACCGCCTCTGTTGTCGGGTGAAAATTTAACAATCCAATCAGACGTCTCACGTTCTTTACTCCCTGCCGTCCTTTAACAAAACCTGTTTGGTCTTCATGAATTACTGAAGGCAAGAGGGAGTTTAATCTAGCAGCAAGGACAGCAGATAAAATCTTCAGATCGCCATTAATTAAAGAAATAGGCCGATAGGACCAACATCTTGTAAATCTTTGCCTGGTTTCGGCAAGAGAACTATAGTAGATTGATTTTCCATGGGACTAACAGTTGAACCCCGAAGCAACCCATTATAATACTGCCGCAACTCCGGCAGCTCTGGAAATTTTAGAATCTTATAGAATTCTGGTCCCAAACCATCCGGCCCTGCCGCCTTTCCTGGTTTCAAGCCATGTATCACGACCTGAATTTCCATATCTACTATTGGTTTATTTAACATGGCCTGCTGATCCACAGTGAACCGAGGCCAAGACACATTGTTAAAAAATGTTTCCTTCATCTCATCATTACTTGGTTTAGCCTTATATAACTTGCTATAGTATTCATGAAATCGATCCGCTATCGCTTGCGCAGTAACGTGACACACCCCAGTGCGATCTTTAATACTAGTAATGAAAGATTTAGGGCCACGCACACGTACTAAGTTAGCTAATAGCTTACTGGGTCTATTACCGTAACGATACATCTGAAACTGATAATAGCGCAAGGATTTAGACGCTCTCTGGTGTAAGAGTGCTTGTAACATTTCACGAATTCCCTCGGCTTCCCTTTTACTAGTCTCAGACATCTCCTGCATATGTCGAAGTTGAGCAGCTTTCAACTCCGCAGTAAGTTTAAGTATCACAGCGTTTCTAGCTTTATTCTGAGTAGCAACATATGCTATAATGTGTCCACGCATCACCGCTTTTCCCGCCTCCCACAGAATCCCAGACATAACCTCCAGGCCCAAATTTAAGTGGATATAATCCTCCCATCTCTCCTGTAGGAAACGAGAAAATTCCTTGTCCAGGAGTAGATCAGGGGGCATACGCCAGGAAAAGGGAGGCTTTGGAGTGCGACCCAAGGTGACAACAACTGATACCGGGGCATGATCGGACAAGGCTATCGTACCTATTGTGGCCATCGATGTTTTAGGAAACAAAAAATCTGATATCAAAAAATAATCTAGACGAGAGTATGACCCATGCGGATGGGAATAAAAAGTGTAATCTTGTTCTCCAGGATGCAAAGTCCGCCAGATATCTAATAGGCGTAACTCTTGGCACAAAAAATTAGGCCCCTGTTGAGCATCTCCAGGCTCTGCAGACTTAGGCGGCCGACAATCCTCAGTTTTATTAGCTACATAGTTGAAATCTCCCCCTACCAACACTGCATGGTCTGTGAATTCCCTCAATATCCCCAGCAAGCATGTGAAAAGATCATGACTATAAACATTTGGTGCATGTACATTACAAAGAATCACTTTCTGTTGATTGCACAATCCCTGGACAATGATGTAGGCCTTCCGGGTCTTGCCAAACCCTCTCTGACTGGAAGGACAATTGTTTATGAATTAATATTGGAACACCTCTTCTCCGGGAACTATAAGAGGAGAAAAAACACAAGTGGGTTTCCTGAAGGAACACCACCTGTGCATTCATACGTTTAAATGCCATCAAAAGCTTTTTTCTTTTAATTGGAGAATGAATGCCGTCTACATTAAGAGAAATGAATTTTACTGCAGCCATCTCAGTAAAGCTTTAGAGGCTCACCCTGAAGAAAGTGTGCAAAGCAAGTGTCAATTTAAAAAATCCCTCGGCTCCCCAGCCTGAGCCTCCGGGATCATAAGGAAACAGCTCGTTCCTTGCTACATCTATGTCCAAGATAGACTGTTCCTCAACCAAGAATACTGCCACCTCCCCTAGGGGTTCCGGTTGACTCCCCCCACCCCCCAACATCCATTCCCATACATTCCATACACACCATACATACCAGTTAACAATCCAGTCACACTTACACCTTGCAATTCGCATCCTTAGGAGGCCCAAAACTCCAACATACCCCCATTTTTGAGGCATGCCAAAGATCTCCTCCGCCCCCTCCCCCCCCAGGTTACAGTACAAACCTTATATTGGACAAGTATTACAAAACATTACACTATAACCTTATAACAGTTGAAAACTGAAACAAAAGGCTGAAACTGCGGCACCCAAGTAGTATAATTCCCCTCCATAGCCCACTTACCCAAGATAACATCCACTAACCAACTCACACAAATAAAGAACAGAATACTGAAGATAATAATTAATAAACAATGACATCATCTCTGAGCCAGCAGATATGTGAGTAAGCTCATGAAGCTGATTTCCAGATTTTCTTTCAAGAACAACCAGGGCCTGGCCATTCTCTTTTTAGAGTGGCATCTAAGTCGCGACTCCCGCTCCAGGGAGTCATGCCGGAGCCAAGCTTGCCAGGAAGGCAGAAGCATCATCGGGTTTCAAAAAGAAGAGAGTCTTATTATCATGGTATATCCGTAGCTTTGCTGGATAAAGCAGCGCAAACGAGATGCCTCTTTTATGCAGTTCGTTACAAGTAGGCGCCATTGCCCTCCGCTGTGTGGCAACCGCCGTTGAGAAATCATTAAAGAGCAAGATGCGGTTTCCTACATATTCTACTACCTGACGTCTTCGACACTCCCGCATCAGCTGCACCTTATACAGCCAATTTAGAATGTGTATCATGATAGGCCATGGTCTATTATCTCCTTCCCGTAAAGGACCCATCCGACGGGCACGCTCACATCGTAGTTGTCCCACCAAAGATGTCAGGCCCAAATGTTTGGGGAGCCAGTCCTCTATAAGATGATACAGCTCTGGTTCTTTTACGGCCTCTGGAATTCCAATTATTTTAATATTGTTCCTTCGGTTTCTATTCTCTTGATCTTCTATCCGGGTCAGGAGTACGCCCTGCTGCTCCGTAAGTTGTTGAACCTGTCATTCTGTGTTTACCAGCCTGTCATCCTGGTCACTAATCTGTTGCTCTACGCCATCCATCCGCTTGGCCTGTCCTTCCAATGTCCCCTTTATATCATCCATCATAGTCTGCAGCCTAACAAGTCTCTCATCCAGTGCTCCTGAAACCCGAGACGATATTTGCAGTAAGACATCTTCCGACACTGATGTGAGTTGTTTCGCGCCATCCATATTAGTAGTCATTCTGGCTGCAGGAGTTCCTCACTCAGGACAGGCCCGGGAACTCCTATGGCGCATTCCATGGTATCCCTCCGCTGGACGCTATCAAGGCTCTGCAATGTATCCACTCTGGAAGAACCTGTCTGTTTGTGACTATATCCAGTAAAATCGGCGGTGGTCTCAGCAAGTAATACAATGTGAGATACTCAGGGATGACAAGGCTGGGAACTCTGTCCATATATAAAAACACTATGGAATCCTGACAGCTAACAAGTATATTCCATAAAAACCATAGGAAAACCAGTATTTGTAAGAGGTGCAATTATGTCAGCGTGTGCGTGAAGTATCAGAGTAGAGAAAGAATAACTGCAGTCACTTTAGTGCCATCACTGTAGGAGAGCCCGGCAAAAAAAAAAGAAAAAGCAGGCTGTAATGTCCCTGTTTTTACTTTTTGCGATTGCCCCCTCTGAGACTGCGAACACCCGAGTAGCCGACCATGTTCTGTAGCTCAGAAACAGGAGCACACTGCAACAGCCGCCATCTTGACCACGTGGCGGTTCCAAGGCATTGGGCCCGTGTCCTGAGCCCTCCACTCTCACCTCCCCGATCCTCTACTGCCTCCTCACTCCGAGATGGTTTCGGCTGCCCTTGGGTTCCTCGGCTCGCCACCCCTGTGATCATCACCTGAATTGCTGCCGTAACTGGAGGGTTATGATGTGCAGGCTTACAAACGATTGCCATTTTAAGCACGCGAGAAGGGGGATTACAACGCGGCTGGTTTACTATCTGCTCCCGCTATATTCGGCGATCCTCACCTCGGCACCGGGAGCAGGAGTATACGAAAGACCCCACCGAAAAAAGATTTTGAAAAATCGCTGCAATTTCAGCCCGATGTTGGGGGTAAGAGCAGAAGGGAGCCACGGAGCTCTCTCTTCCTACTGTCCCATGGGTGACGTCATCACCGGAAGTCAGAATGGGTTAGTTTTAAACCTCATAAAAACAAAACTGAAGTGTGTGTGTGTGTGTGTGGGGGGGGGGGGGGGGGGGTTGTCACCAGCACTAATCTCAGAGGTTCCTCTGATTATAGTTCAGAATATTGTTTTGCCCATTCTAATCAAGGCAAACAATTTAGGATCTCAGCTTATCATGCATTCTCATGTTTGCCAAGTGGCTCAAACTGCCTTTTATAAGTTGATAAAACTAATTAGACATGTTCTCTCAAGAGACATGTTTAGGACAGTACTTCAGGCTCTGGTTTTGGGTCAGCTGGATTACTACAGCTTCCTTTATGTGGGTTTACCTAAAAGATTGCTGCTTGCACTGCAGTTGATCCAACATACCGCAGCACGTATCCTTATGGGTTTATGCCATGGTAACCATATTCAACCTCTATTAAGGGAATTGCATTGGCTGCCAGTGCAGTTGAGATCTAAATTTAAAATCATCACTATAGCGCATAAGCTTTTGACATCTGGTGAGAAATGTATTTTACAAAGGAAGCTGCAATGGTATAACCCTGGTCGTAATTTGCAATCAACTAACAAAACATTGTTGAAGGTACCAGCAAACAATGCTTATCATCTCCAAAGAACTGTCAGAGCTTTTTCATATGTCACAACTGTCATGTGGAATTCACTTCCTGATCACCTTAGATCTCAAACTGATGTATAGGATTTCAGGAAACAGCTAAAGATAGTTTTGTTTAGAGACGCATTTGAGTGATGGCCATTTTTTTATGTTTATGTGAATTTAAGATGTTATATATGTGCAATGCTGTGTTAAATGATATTATTGTAGTGGAAGGAGCAAAAAATAAGCTTTTGAATAAATAAAAATAAATAATGCTTCTGATAGGAATAAAAAATTGTATATCATTAGCATTCAGCCTATAGCCAACTTCCAGATTGATTAAAAGTTGGCATAAAGGAAACATATATAAATTAAACAAAATGAATGACAGGGCACAGAAACTGAACTCGTAGATGTCCAAAAGACTATCAGGCCGTTGCAATATGCAATAGTTGAACACCCACTTTCATAACCACACCCATCCACCTCTCCCGGGCGCGCGATGTATTAGGCTAATGAGTCGTTACGTTAAAAAGAAGGTCCTAGAGGAAATTGTGCATCCCTGTGCCTCCTTGGCATCGTGTGTCCAGGAAAGTGGCTATGCATGGGTTAGGAAAATGGATGCTTGAAAAATTGACGATATTAAGTTGGAGGAACCACAGGAAAGCAGCATTTTCTGCTTTTCTGAAAACTCTGGGGACTCCTCAAGAGGCAGGTAAGAACATAAGAACATAAGAAAATGCCATACTGGGTCAGACCAAGGGTCTATCAAGCCCAGCATCCTGTTTCCAACAGTGGCCAATCCAGGCCATAAGAACCTGGCAAGTACCCAAACACTAAATCTATTCCATGTTACCATTGCTAATGTCAGTGGCTATTCTCTAAGTGAACTTAATAGCAGGTAATGGACTTCTCCTCCAAGAACTTATCCAATCCTTTTTTAAACACAGCTATACTAACTGCACTGACCACATCCCCTGGTAACAAATTCCAGAGTTTAATTGTGCGTTGAGTAAAAAAGAACTTTCTCCGATTAGTTTTAAATGTACCCCAAGCTAACTTCATGGAGTGCCCCCTAGTCTTTCTACTATCCGAAAGAGTAAATAACCGATTCACATCTACCCGTTCTAGACCTCTCATGATAATTTTTGAGGATAAAAATGTGCATATTGGGCACACATTTATTTTTTACAAAAGGGGGTACTAGGTAATAGCCTCATCAACATGGCATTTACATGTGATGAGTGCTATTAGCTACGTGCTGATTTGAATTCGCTAATCCCCTTATTACATAAATGATTATGGACGCACATTCAGAACGCGCATCCAACTGTGTGCTAGCCTGAGTGCATTGTATTGAATCAACCTGTATGTTCTTCAGTGTATGCTTTCAATTATTTCAACAATGAGTTCTCTAATACTTTAGCAAGAAATGGCAGAGATAAGTTGATAATTTAAACAATCAGTAGGATCTAGCTTAGGTTTCTTTAAAACAGGGCATACAGAAGCTGTTTTGGCAGTTGAGGAATATGGCCCTCAGACAAGGACATATTAAAATAAAACGTGTAAGAAGCTGACACAATTCCCCCTTCATCAACTTAAAAGAAAACATTAGAGCAGTTACTTAAAGGACAAAAAGTGTCTTTCATATTAATTACAATCTAGGAAACCTCTTCAGAAGAAACTTCACTAAACTGATTCCATTTCCTGCTCTCATTCAAAGGCAAGATGCCAGACAACTGGAGACACTGATTAAACTGCATAATAATAGTTTTAATCTTATCATGAAAAAAGGTAGCAAAGTTTCTGTTTCTACCTGCTAGCAAATTGACATTCAGGCCGATACAGTAAAGTGCGCTCCAGTGGAGCGCACTGTTAGCCTGCGTTTGGCTGTGCGTTTTCGATGCGCTATTTTTACCCCTTATACAGTAAGGGTTAATAGTGTGTCGAAAACGCGCGGCCAACTCCCCGAAACTAATAGCGCCTGCAACATGCAAATGCATGTTGGTGGGCTTATTAGTTATTCCCACGCAATACAGAAAGTAAAATGTGCAGCCAAACCGCACATTTTACTTTCAGAAATTAACGCCTGCCAAAGGCTGGCTTTAATTTTGGCTGGCACCGGGAAAGTGTACAGAAAATCAGAAAAAACTGCTTTTCTGTACACCCTCTGACTTAATATCATAGCGATATTAAGTCGGAGGCCCCAAAATTTAAAAAAAGTCTGCCCGCGGGTAGGAAGATGGACGCTCAGTTTAGCCAGCGTCCATTTTCCGACCCCATGGCTGTCTGCGGGTTCAAGAACCGATGCTGGTAAAATTGAGCGTCGCTGTCAAACCCGCTGACAGCCGCCACTTCTGTCAAAAAGCAGGCACTAGGGACGCGCTAGTGTCCCTAGCGCCTCCTTTTACCACGGGCTCTAATTTACATACCTGGGCTTTCTGAATCGCGCGCCCAGAAGAGTGGCCTGTGCACGCATCGGGAGAGCAGGTGCTCGCCGGCTCTCCCGTGTGTTTTTCTTTTTTTTTTTTTTTTTAATTTATATTTTTATTAAGTTTTACACAATTTATAGAACATAAGTTCAAGAATATCAGATAAGAGAATTAGGAAACCCTTTATTACATCACTATTATTTGAAATAAAATAATAACTTCCTAATCTGAAATATTATAAGAAATAGGGAGTCCAATGCATAAATGAGCAGTTTGTTTAGAAGAAAGCTAACACCATTATTAACCTATATTCTCATCCAATAAATGATTCCTGAATGGTTAATCAGTTCAATGCACGGCTTGAGACAATTTTCAGGAATGTGAGTCAAGATACACTCGCAGCTGTGTGTTTTTCTGTATCTGCCTGATTGATCTTAGAATCTAGGTTAAAGACAACAATATGAAAAAAGTTATTCAGGACAAGAAGAAGCAGTGTTAATACAATGTGAAAATTTTGTTTTGGTTAGTTCATTCGTTTAGTTGGGAGCCATATTCATTTCATTAGTTTCAATATGAAAAAAAAATGTTTTTGTTTATTCATTTCATTAGTTCCATTTGTTATTATTTCAGACTGTAATAGGCTCTAAAATAGTGAATTTTATATTATTTGTAATAAAACTTGGGAGAAGAAATTATCAAAAGGCGGAAAGAGCCACAGGGTATGTTAGAAAATGGCAAAATGGCATAAAAAAAAGTAGCATAATGTAGCCTAAGGCTCCGAAAAAAGGTTACAAGGCTTATGGAAATGAGCGGGCCCGCTCCCCCATGCATGGCGCCTGCCACATAACCCAGCGCCTCGCATGGCCATCCCAGTCACATCCTCTGGTGGAGAGCTCCGACGGTGAGCCAAATCGCGGTGCAGCTCGCCTTCCCCCCCCCCCCCCCCCTCACGCTGGCTCAATGCAAGCAGCGGCGGCAGCATGAACGGGCAGGGGGGGATGAGCAGTCGTGGCATGATGATGTCGTGGCCTGTCTAAAGGGCCACGATGGGGGCACATCCGGCCTCTTCCTCGCGACCAGCATTAGCGTTATGGTGAGTGCTTCGGGGGATGGGGAGGGTGGGAGAGCTTGGGGGGTGGGGGGTGGGGGGGGGTGTCGCCGGTGTCTGGTACACTCCCGGAGGAGCCCTTTCTTCTCTTCTTACCTGTCCCTCCTTACTTTCAACTCGGCATGCACTGGGCGGATAGGGAAGACCAGAGAGCGCATGGCCCGCTCTTGGAGGAGACCTTTGTTGTGCTTCCGCCCATCCAGCTTTAATTTCACCATGGCATGTGTCGGGGAAGAAGGGGGGGTCGAGAAAGCATGTGGCCCATTCTCCATTCCTTCCCATTGTGCTCCTCGCAGTTTTTTCCTCATGCTCTGGATGCAGTCAACCCTTCGGGTCGGGGTTCGGTGTAGTAGAGTGCCCAGGGCAGTCCACAGCGGCCACATTCATTCACCTTCACTGCTCAGCGGTGAGTGGAAAGGGGGGGGGAGTGACTCCTTCGACGGAGTCGGATACAGCAGAGGACCTGCTGGGGAGAGGTGGCTGGCTTGGGGCGGTTACGTGGTTCGCAAGTCATCCCTTTGAGTGTATTTGCAGCCCAGCTGAGTCCGATCGTGACTGCCTCTGCATCAGGCATGCATCAGCGTGGTTCGTGGGGGTGGGCAGGTAGTGCAGGGTTCAGACTGGCAGTCCGCGAGTGGCACGTGTCAGACAGAGGGATCCTGGAGGGGTCGTGGGACCAGTGGGAACCGAGAGAGCATTTCCAGGGATAGAGGGAGGTTGCAGGTTGTTGCCATTTCAAGCGGCGGCTGGGTGCACAGCTGGTTGACTCGATGAGGCAGGCACGTGTAGGCGGCCATCCTGGAATTGGAAAGTGTGGCATGTGGAGGATGTGGTGGGTGGGGTGGGGCAGCTATTTTGCCAGGAGATCTTTTTTTTTTTCTTTTTCTTTTCATCTTATGGCGCCCCCCCCCCCCCCCCCCCTTTTCGGTTTTCTCAGGTCTTCTTTGGCGGTTTTACACAGGGTAAGCCTCACCTTCCTTGGCTTGCTTTTCTCTTGTGGGGGTTTCCGGGGTGTGCATGCATGTTGCCCCTCCCCCCGCCCAGCGGTAACCTGCAGCAGGGTATCTTCCTGGGGGACCAGGCCGAGGGGAGCGGAGCTTGGCCAGAGGTGTTGCAGTTGGGGAAGAGCAGGGGGACCCGCGGTTGCACAGGGCTATCGTCCGGCGCCTGAGTCTTGTTTTTTGGAATTCCAGTATTGGCCAGTAGGCATTTAGAAGAGAAAAGGAAAATAATTTTTTCTGTTGTCTTCTCCTCTTGCTGTGTATTGTGTCTACGTCCGTCTTGTTATCGATTGTATAGGTAATGGAGCCATTTTTGTTTGCGCACCTTTTATTTAAAGAAAGTTATTCCCCTCAGCTGGACGCATGCATGCACTTCCACAGTACGGCAGCCGGTTAGCTGCATGATGAGATGCTCTGACCATGCGGCATAAGCCATCAGGATCATTGGCTACAATGTACCATACATTCAAACTCCAATTGGCTCTATATAGCTCAGCGGTACAATCTTGGGTTTCATGAACTGGGGGTCATGAATTCACCAGTCCTTATCCTACCTGAGTCTACTGTATACCGCTTTTTTCTGGGTTTTTTGAGTTTTTCTGTGGTAATAAGGAAATGATTCCCGAGTGCTTTAAAGTGGATGAGTATACGTTGGTTGTTTTAGCTAATTTGCTTTAAGGTGAGCCAACTCTTTTTTAATGGAAGAGAGTTCTGAACAAATGGGGCAAGACCTAAGTTTCCAGGTGATTTGCCTCATGATAAAAGCTCCACAATTGTTATATCGGATAGTCCTCATTTTGCTCAATTGATTTGATGGTTTCCAGCATTGGCACGCAGGCAACTTAAAAAATTTCAATTAATTCTCTTCCTGTCTTATTGCATCCATGGCCTGTTTGCACCCGCGGCTTGACTGTGATCGAACAATATGGGCAGCCTCCGGGCTATTCTGTTCCTATACTTTGGAGCTAATCACAGCATCCTCTATTCCTGCCCCTGTGAAGAACATGACCTACTGTAGCTATAAGTGACAGGCCTCATTGGTAATGGTTGGAACATGACATGCAGTAGCTGTTTTAAAGTGGACAGGCCTCATTGGTATTGATTGAAACATGGCATACCATAGCTGTAAGTAACAGGCGTCATTGGTAATGGTTGGAACATGGCATGCCGTAACTGTAAGTGATAGGCCTAATAGGTACTGGTTGTAAAATGGCATGGCATAGCTATAAGTGACAGGCCACATTGGCAAGGGGTGGAACATGGCATGTAGTGGCTGCTGTACGTGACAGGCCTCATTGGTAATCGTTGGAACATGATGCCATATCTGTAAGTGACATGCCTCAGTGTTATTGCATGGATCATGGCATGCCATAGCTATAAGTGATAGGCCTCATTTGTAATGACTGGAATATGGAATGCCATAACTGGAAGTGACAGCCTTATTGGTTAGGGTTAGAAAATGGCATGCCATAGGTGAAAGTGAGGGGCCTCATTGTTAATATTTGGAAAATGGCATGCCATAGCTCTAAGTGACAGGCCTCGACCTCTGCAAATATTGCAAAATTCCGCTGCCAGAGTTTTGACAGGCAAAAAAAAGAGTGACCATATTACAGGAACACTTGCTGAACTCCACTGGCTTCCAATTGAACAAAGAATACAATATAAAGCACTTTGTATAATCCATAAACTAATCCACGATGATAAAGCCGACTGGCTTAACACGGCACTGCGCGTGCATGTACCTCAAAGAAACCTGAGATCTGCAAATAATGCTCTACTAACTGTCCCCTCTGTCAAATCAGCACATCTCACGCAAGTAAGGGAAAGAGCACTGTCACTGGCTGGTCCTGTACTCTGGAATACCATGCCACTCGAAATAAGACTACAGACAAATCTGAAATTATTCAAAACTAATCTGAAAACCTGGCTTTTTAAACAAGCATTTTATAAAGATAAAGAAAAGGAGAAAAATAGTGAGCGATAAGGATGCACCAAGCTAGAAGTTTTTAGTAACCTACATAAGCACATTAATGTTAAAATCAAACTGCCTAATTTGTTCCTAACAATCAGGTTTAACTTACACACCTAGTTTATTATTTTAAATTGTTACCGTACTATGATGGCACACGAATAATTTGTAATCTATACCACCCATATTTCTCTTTATCGTGCCCTTCTGTAAACCGTTGTGATGGTATTTAACTTAACGACGGTATAGAAAAATTTTAAAATAAAATTAAATAAATAAAATGGTTGCAACATGGCATGCCATACTTGTAAGTGACAGGCTTCAGTGTTAATGGTTGGAAGGTGGCATGCTGTAGCTGTAAGTGATAGACCTCACTGTTGATGATTGGAACATGGCATACCGTAGCTGCTTTAAGTGACAGGCCTCATTTATAATGGTTGGAAGATGGCATCCCATAGCTGTAAATGACAGGCCTCATTGTAATGTTTGGAACATGGCATGCCGTAACTGGGACAGCCCTAATTGGTAATGGTTGGAACATGGCATGCCGTAGCTGTAAGTGACAGACTTATTGATAGTGGTTGTAACACAGCATGCCATAGCAGTAAGTGACAGGACTTATTGGTAATGGATGGAACATGGCATGCTGAAGCTGTTATAAGTGACAATGTTAATGGTTGGAACATGGTATGCAGTAGCTGCTGTACGTTGCAACCGTCGCTGCCCGACGACTCCACTCCGCCCATCTTACCTCTTTGGTGACTCCCTCCTTGGTCGATGGAAGTTTGGCTGCCGTGACGTCATCTTGCTGACCTCCTCCGGTGTTCCCGGACCGGCTAGATGCTGCCTTCCGCCATGTTTCTCCTGAGGCATAAGGGCGCGCGCACGGCGCGGCCCCCGACTCAAGTACCAGCTGTGGCGCGAACCTCAGGGGCGTCCTCCTGAGATGACGTCATCATCACCGGATATTTAAAGGTCTCTTGTTATGCTAGCTAATCATGTTAGCAAAGGGTTTCCTACCCAGCTGCCTCCAGGTATCATTGCGGATGGGATTCGCTCTCCGCTTACCTTGCTACTCTGCCTTCTCGGACTTTACCATGGGTACCCGCTCCTCGGGGGCCTCGCTGTCTCTCTTGTTTTTCAGGTCGCAGTCTGGAACCGGTACGTGCACCTCGAGGGCCCATGTTCCTGGACCTGCTACCGAATATAACGTCTGCCAGGAAGTCATCGCTGCCTACAACACCAATGAGTTACCATCTCTCTCTCAGAGCTTTCCCTGGAACCAGGTACTCGCTCCTCGAGGGCCTACTTCATTCCAGCTCCTGGGCTGTTCCAAGAGACTATTGTGTGAGTGTTACCATCATGGTTCTGTTCCTGAACTCTGCATACTCTGCCTACTCACTATCTCAGTTTCTCTACAGCTCAGCCATCCTGGGATCGCTGTTCCAGTGCCTGAGGGACTACAGCCCAGCCGAGCTCTTCCAGCTCACTACTGCCACCTCTGGTGGTTCTTTAAAACAGTTTAATAAAAGAACTAGTGTGTGTCTGAGCCTGACCGGTGGTCCCTCTCGGGATCTTCCCCCATGGGCGTGGTCATTTGCCACCGGCCCAAGGATCCACCCACAACTATCACAAATAATAACACTGTAAGTGACAAGGCTCATTGCTATTGGTTGAAACATGGCATACCGTAGCTGTAAGTGACAGGCCGCTTTGTTAATGTTTCGAACATGACATGCCGTAACTGTAAGTGATAGGCCTAATAGATACAGGCTGGAACATGGCATGACATAGCTATAAGTGACAGGCCTCATTGCAAGGGTTGGAACATGGCATGCAGTAGCTGCTTTAAGTGACATGCCTCATTAGTATTGGTTGGAACATGGCATATCTAGCTGTAAGTGACAGGCCTCATTGGCAATGGTTGGAACATGGCATACCATATCTGCAAGTGATAGGCTTCAGTTTTAATGCTTTGATCATAGCATGACATAGCTGTAAGTGACAGGCCTCACTGGTAATGATTGGAACATAGTATGGCACAACTGTACGTGACAGGTCTAATTGTTAATGTTTGGAACATGGCATGTCATAACTATAAGTGACTGGCCTAATTGATAATGCTTGGAACATGGCATGCCATAGCTATGAGTGACAGGCCTCATTGGTAATGTTTGGAAAATGGTATGCCATACCTGCTGTAAGTGACAGGCCTCATTTGTAATAGGGTGTGGTGCCTCTGGAAGCTGGGACTGTGGAATTCAATCCCTGGATAGCTTGCAGTGACCATTGGACTCCTCTCCCGGGGGATGCTGGGAGCAGTATGCAGATGAGCCTTCCAGACCTCTTCTACTGCAAAAGGTGCGGGGTCTCTGGAAGCTGGGGCTGTGGAATTCAATCCCTGGATCGCTTGCGATGACCTTTGGACTCCTCTCCCGGGGAATGCTGGGAGCAGTATACAGATGAGCCTTCCGGTTGTTGCGTTCGTGCCTGCTTTCGCCCTCACTCCACACTCTCTACGTGTGTAGCGACTCCCTCCATGCCTGATGCCGTGGCGTCTCCATGCCGCTTCTCCCCGGCGTCCCTGGGCTGGCTTGACGCTGGGGATTCTCCATGTTCCTGATGACGTAGGGCGCGCGCTTCGAGCAAGGGCGCGAACCTCAGGGGTGTCCCCCTGTATTGACTTCATCTGCTTCCAACATAAAAGGTCTTTACTTTTGCTAACAGAGCGAGTTAACAAGGACTCCGATTGGACTAGCTTCGGCTGTCCAAGACTACTTTGCACCCAAAGGCTTGCTTGCGGGATTTCCTTCGGACCCTCTTCACTCTTGCAACATTGCCTCTCCGGACCTGCCAGAGATACCCGCTCCTCGGGGGCCTCATTCTCTTTCTCTATTTCAGATTACAGATAGGAACCGGTACTCGTTCCTCGAGGGCCCATGTTCCTAAACTCTCTGAAGACTCGCCATTGCCTGGAAGCGATCAAAAGAGACGGACATTGTGAGTTATTATTTCAGACTACAGATAAGAACCGGTACTCGCTCCTCAAGGGCCTATGTTCCTGAACACTCTGAAGATTCTCCTTGCCCAGAAGCTATCGCAGGTACAGACCGTTGTGAGATATTATTTCAGACTACCAATCTCATGGGATCACCATTGCTTTAAAGGGTTGCTGGCCCAAAAACAAAATAGCTGCAAATGGGGAGGTTGAGCAGGTGTCAGTGCTCTTCCCCATCTCATCCCGGGGCTGCCTTGACTCTCCCACAATGTTAAAATAATCTTTAAAGTATAAATGTGGCAGTGGCGGCAGCCCCCTTTCAACAAACAATTACTATCAGGCCCTGATGCCCTTTCCCATACCCACCCCTGAAGTGCCTACATCAACTCTCCCCTCCCCCATCCTCTCTGATGGCAATCCACCCACCCCTCCCCATTCCCCCCAGACGGCACTTCAGGAGGGTGTGGGAAGGGGCACTGGGGCCTGATAGTAATTATTTGTTGAAGGGTATGGTACCACTGCCACACGCATACTTTAAAGCTTTTTTTCACATTTTGGGTGTGTCTGCGCCACCTCAAAATGCTAACCCCCAAGTTGAGATGGGGTTAGCATTGACCCCTGCTCAACCTCCCCATTTGTCCGCGAGTTTTTTTTTTTTCTTTTTCTGCCCCTATATATGTGCAGTGGGAGCCTTTGGACTCGCGTTATGGTCTCGGGTCTCCCTCAGCACATGTAACACTTTCTATATGTTATTTTAGCATGGCTAACCATCTTTTTGGTCAGCCGCAATAAAATATTAATATCAAATTGACTATGCATGACCTTCTTTGCATGCATTTGAATTATTCTTGCAGCAAATCGCATGCAAAGAAGTTCATTGTAATAGGAGAGGATATATGGTCAGGAAGATGCAAAATATTGTGGATATTGTGCAATATACATGATATAATGTGTGTTAGAGCCCTAATGCGGCTTGATGAATCACCAGTTAGGTTGTAAACCCTCTGGGGATAGGGAAATACCTACAGTACCTGAATGTAATCTGCTTTAAAGTGTTGAAAAGCAGAATAAAAATAAATGAGACAGCTATTTTTGGAAGATTTGGGATTTTGTTTTCTGCTCTGTTTATGTTTGTTATTGAAGATAATTATCCCACCCTTTTTGAGGAAAAGATAGTGGAAACTGGATCATTTAGAGGACGGATAGTACCTAATAAATGCACCATAGACAAATAAACCATTGCTGTCCTGATTAAGATTTTTATCTTGCACTTTTTTATTTTTGCCATACTTTCTAGGATCATCCTTTTTAAGCTGAAATAAAGATTTTTCAGTTGAACCCAATCATTGGACTTCATGCTTCATTTAATGCTGCAGAGGGCCCATTAATTTACTTTGGCACATCTCCAGTGGACAGCGTCATTTGAAGAAAGAAGAAAGAAGACTCCTACTAGCAGTGGGCTCCAGCCTCCGGGCCTGGACCTGACCCTGGGCCAAAGCCCTATTGTCGGGATCTGGCCTCTGGCTTTGGCCTGAGGCCCAGGCATTGGGACCTGGCCTACAGGTTGGGGCGTAGCATTGGATCTGGGTCTGAGTTTGGACTCGGCCTAGGCTGAGGCCCAGATGTAGAGCCTGGGCTTGGGCCGAGGCCTAGGTATCAGGACCTGGCCTTCAGGTTGGGCCCCATCATCGGGCCTGGGTTCAGGCTGTGGCCTAGGCTGAGGCCCAGTTGTCAGGTCTAGATTTGGGTTCTGGCTTAGGCAAGGACCAGGTGTCAAGCTTGTGCTTGGGATGAAGCCCAGGCATTTGGATCCAGCCTCTGGCTGTGGCCCTGTATTGGGTCTGGGTTCAGGCTCTGAGGCCCAAAAAGGTCAATGCTCAGGCTTCAAGACCTGGCTTTTGTGCTGCTTCCCCGGCATCGGGCATGGGCTTAGGCCCAGGCCCAAGCATCGGGACCCAGCTTCTGGGCCAGGCCCTGGCATCAGGCCTGGGTCTGGGATCTGGCCTAGGATAAGGCCCAGGTATCAGGACCCAGCCTTCGTACTGGACCCCAGCATCAGGCCTGGGCTTGGGCAGAGAACCATGCATCAGGACCTGGGCTCCATACCAGGCCTTGGCTTTGAGCCTGGGCCCAGGGCTTGGTCTAGGCAGAGGCCCAGACATCAGGATATGGCCTCTGGGCTGGGCTATGGCATTGATCCTTAACAGATCAGGTAAATGAGGGTTGGGAAATTTTCTGATCCCTGCAAAATATTTTGGGGGGCCTGGGCCTTTGCTCAGGTCTCAACTGAAACCCCGGCATTGGGCCAGGGCCTAAGCCAAGACCCCGGTATCATGCTCAGCCATAGTCTCAAGGCCACACGATGGGCAGTGGCTTATGGCTAGGCGAGGCTCTGGCCTCAAGCCTACGCCAAGATGCCAGCATAACCCTCAGGCATAGGCTTCGACCCCTGCTTTGGGCCTTGGCCTATTCCCTAGGTGAGGCCCTGGCCTCAGGCCTAGGCCGGATGGGAGATTTTTTTTTAACTCTTTATTTATATAGTTTTCAAGGCATATAAGATATCAAGGTGATAAATTTAAAAATAGTACACTACCATTGTTTACAGATAGTCTGAGGGAGATTTGTTTTTTTAAACAAATGAAACTAATAAGATTTGTTTAATTCTCATGGGCCCCAAATTGATTTGGGGGCCCCATGAAAGAAATGAATTGGCCTTATTCATTGCATTTTTCAAATTCTGATTATCCAAATGCAGTTCCTTACCTCATAGAGATTTGCTTTAATTGCTCAGAATCATCATCATTGAAGAATATTTCCAAGAATGCTGCAGTTCCCAACGTCCTCCTCAGTAAAGACTAAGGGAAAGAATTAATTCAGTTTTTCTGCTATTTCCATGTCCTCCGTGAGCAATCATTTTATCTTCAGTCAATCAGCAGGCCAAATGACTCCACAGGCTTTTTGTTTTAAATGAACTTGAAAAAAAATGTATTATTAGTTTTTGCCTTAAAGCTTCTTCTCAAATTCATTCTTGGCCTCTCTTACTACTGTTTTTTATCTAACTTGTCAGAACTTATCCTCTTCTCTATTCTCTTCATTTGGGTCTGCTTTCCATTTTTTGAAAGATGCCCTACTGGCTTTAACTGTCTCTTTCACCTCACCATTAATCCATGCTGGCCATTGTTTATCTTCCTTTGACATTTTTTAATGAATGGAATACATTTTATCTGTGCTTCTAAGATAGTATTTTCAAACAATGTCTATATCTGATGCAAATTTTTAACCTTTGCAATTACTCTTTTTATTTGTTTTTTTTCTAATTTCTTTTTAAAGAAAGTTAAAGATAAGGTTTCCAAATGGAGAAAGTTCATTAGTGGACTACCACAGGGATCAATACTAGGATCTGTGCTACTCTAATTTGCACCATTGACATGGGTTGTAGGATAGCAATCAGCACTGTAAGTATGGGCAAGTTTTTAGCCCACTTCACCAACTCCTCCCCTATTGTCCTTTTTTATTATGGATAGGAGGAAACCGTATTTCACATTTTTTGATTGTGCACCAAGGTTAATAGCAATTGATGGACTTCTCCAGGAACTTATCCAACTCTTTTTTAAACCTAGCTACACTAGCTGGCTTATTCAGAGCTTAATTGTGCATTGAGTGAAAAATAATTTTCTCCGATTTGTTTTAAATGTCCTATTTGCTAACTTCATGATGTGCATCCTGGTCCTTGTATTATCCAAAAAGGTAAATAACTGTTTTACATTTAAACATTCAAGTCCTTTCATGATTTTATAGACCTCTATCAGCCTTCTCGTCTCCATGTTGAACAGGCTTAACCTCTTTAGTCTTCCCTAATAGGGGAGCCGTTCCATGCCTTTTATTATTTTATTATTATTTTATTATTTTCATCACCCTTCTCTGTACTTTCTCCAGTGCAATCAGCCCTGGATTTATCAATAGGCACCCATTGTATCTGTGCCTATGGTAGCATACATTTAGGGGCAGCAGGCTGGCTAATATTTGCCACCTTCCAGCTCTGCTGAATCTTATTCAGAAGAGAAAAGTCCATTTGCTACCCTGTAACAGCCCAATACAGGAGATAAGGGACTGAAAGTACCAAAAGTGCCTAGGAGTGGCAAAATTCTAAATCCATCCCCGAGTGCAACAATATCTTTTTTGAGATGCAGTGACCAGACTTGACCACAGTATTCAAAGTGTGGTCTAACCACTGAACGATACAGAGGCATTATGACATCCTCTATTTTATTTGCCATTCCCTTCCTAATGATTTCTAACATTCTGTTTGCTATTTGATTGCCACAGCATACCGAGCCAACGATTTCAATGTAATATTGGCTATAATGCCCAGATCGTTTTCCTGGGGTAACTCCTAAAATTGAACCTAACATCATGTAGCAACAGCATGGGTTATTTTTCCATATATGCATCACCTTGCACTTGTCTACATTAAATTTTGTCTACCATTTAGATGCCCAATCCTCCAGTCTCGCAAGCTCCTCCTGCAATTTATCACAATCCGCTTGTGATTTAACTACTCTGAATAATGTTGTTATCTGCAAATTTGATCACTTCACTCGTCGTACCTCTTTTCAGATCATTTATAAATATATTAAAAGGCACCGGTCCAAGTACAGATCCCTGAGGCTCTCCACTGTTTACCTTTTTTCCACTGTGAAAACAGACCATTTAATCCTACTCTCTGTTTCCTGTCTTTTAACCAGTTTGCAATCCATAAAAGGATATCGCCTCCTATCCCATGACTTTTTAGTTTTCTTAGAAGCCTATCATGAAGGACTTTTTCAAATGGCTTCTGAAAATCCATACACTACATCCACCGGTTCACCTATATCCACATGTTTATTCATCTCTTCAAATATATTCACCCTACATGCCTATCACATCCTCTCCCTGCCCCCATATACATCCCTCCCTCCTCCTGTCCAACTAAAAGTATGTATGTTATGGAAGCCTACACATACTTTTATCAATGAGAGAGGGTTAACTTTCAAAGAAGTCAATTTATCAGGGCAAATCACTATTTGCTCAGGTAAATAAGTTTGAAAATTGCCCTCCCTGTAGTTAAAAAGAAAAAACTAAAATAACATTACAAAATTCTCACTCTCTTACAGTCTGTCTCTCTCACTGCTCTCAACCTCTCACTGTCTTCAGAGGATCCAGGGGAAGGGAAAATCTCAGCCATCACATGATAGTAATATCTAGTGGCCAGACTCAGGGTTCTGCATGGAGAGGGGTCCTTGGCAGAGGAATTTTATTGCAATGACTGACTAGATGGAAGTAGATGTGGATGAAGGCTCATGATGCCTCAGTCCCAGCAAGGCCAGATTAAGGGGTGATGATCCCATGGGCAATAGGAGGAAGGGGAGTTATTATTCTCTCCCTTCTCCCTGTAAGGGGAGGGTATAATCCCTCCTGCCCAAATCCTCTTCTCAGGGCATCCCATCTTCTCCTTCCCTCTTTCACCTCCTCAAAGTTGCAGCTCAGGCTGCAGCAGCAACAGAGAATGAAGGAAAATAAACACTGAGCCTGACAGACCCTGTGTTATCTTGCCCCCTGCACAGCATCCTATTACCAGGGAAACCCATGTGAGTGGCAGGGCACTGCAGAATCTGACAGCATTAGAGGGTTGCTGAAGGCCCTATGCTGATTTTTCTTCACCTTTCCTGCAGCAACCAGAGCCTGTCCCATGGGAGGAGAGAAATGGTGGCACAGCAGCAGATCTATGTATAGGCATAGGCGGCAATATTTCAGTGCCTATAGGAATTTGGTATCAGAGGCAGTTGCCTATGTTGGCCAAGCCTAAATCCTGGCCTGAGACCCAGTAGAATTCAGTTCTGATTGCAATAGAAGCTCAATGGAGCAGAAGGAAACTGCTGAGCCAAAAAATATAAATATCTTCAAAGATGCATTTGTTAGGGAGGTTGGCATTGAAAAATGCACACCGTATTGGCCTAATAAAAGATGGTAGTTTGTTTGGAACCATGTTTTTTTTTCAAAATCTACCTCATCTTATATTCACAGCCTAGCCCGAGCCCCAGCAAGAATAGAAGTGACACTGTCCCATTGGGGCTGACAAGGGTGGAAGAAGTAAAGTCTTACTGGGCTCATTAGGGAAGGAGGCAGCATCCAGTCCTAAGCAGTGGCAGAAGAGATAGCCTCGTCCATGCCAGAAAGTGCCTGGCCCAGTGAGGGAAACAGAAGCCACACACTGCTGGGCCCAGCAGGAAAGGAAGCCTTCTTGGCACCACTCCCTGCCGCTGCTGTTTGTTGTTTGTACTGTACTGGCCCAAATATTGGGCTAGTATTCTTCTTATATTCAGGCCAAGAGTCATCTTATATTTAGGCCAATGTGGTAGAAAACTACATAATAACAATGCTCTTATCTTAATGGGATTAAGAGGAATATATAACTAAAATAGTGATTTTCAGTTTACGCTACAGAAGTCCTTGTTAGGTTATTTTAGAGAAAGAAATTTAGATTTAAAAGGGATTACTCTATATTGTTACATTGTAAAATTCAACTGTGGTTTCCCTGGTAATTGAACTAGTTGCTAGTATCATGTAGATAATTTAGAGAAGAGGCAGCGCAGTAAAACCTGGAAGCATAATGATGGTTGCAGCTTATGAAAAGTTATGAAAAGGCTCTAAAACAAAATAAATACAATGCATCTGTTGGTTGTTTGCTGTTGGTCACGTGACCTCCTCATATTTGGTGCTATCACCTAGCACATTTAGTTAGGTAAACAAGAGGAACATCAGGGCTGGTGTCATCCCCGGAACCAGAAATTTGCCACTGAGTTATTAAAAAATAAAGGTAAATAATGCTTGGTGACTCACTGTGTCACACCCAGCATTTGAAAGGAAAACTAGATATATATATATATTTTATTGAACCTGGGTTTCAGTAGGCTATTAAAAGCTCCTCAAAAACAATCATGTTATGGTGTCGTGTATTTTTTGACAAATACTTACTTGGAGATGTATCTAATTCAAATTATTGTCGATTTATGCAAGGTAAACATGGTCCTGGCTGCGACTGCTGACTTCTCAGTTACCCATGGATACACATTTCCGTCTTTGACTTCCTTGTCCCCACTTCTGTAAAACTCAAACCCTGCCTCATGATTATCTTTTTTTAAAGGAAATCTTCTACGAAGTCCCTCAGACAGTTGACTAAGTCCAAACATGTCTCCAAAGCTGAGCTGTTGAGGGAACCCAGTTTCAGGAGGCAGATTTTAGGGCTCTCTTGGATTCATTATGCTCCTTTCTGAGGCCATTTTTGGGATGTGTGGTGCTGAATTCAGATTAAAAATAAAAAGCAGCACAGGAATATATAGGGAGAAAAGCTCCTAAACAAGGAATGGTCTGTGGAAACTGGCTCTATTTAAAATGTAATGGTATTGCATATTCAAAAATAAACATCCATTCATTCATTTACTGATTTATTAAATTTATTTCACACCTGAACAAAAGATAAAATAAGCATAGTACAGGAGAAAACTTCCTCTACAGATATTACAAAAACATAAATTAAAACAATGTCAAACACACACAAAAAGTGATTTTCTAAGAAAATGTTGGAACATTTATCCAGATACCAGGATCCTGACTCTTATATGTTGGGCATATAAGAAGCCTCCATAGCTCTCTGATCTGTCCTTTAGTAATGGAGGACACAAATCTTCTCTTAAAGCACACTAAAGGTCTAATCATTAACCTTTTTTTCCTAGACACAGAATAGGAAAAACGCCTTAGTAAATCAAACCTTAAGACTTGGATTTTGGATGTAACAGCTTTTAATTGAAAAGACATTTTTGTTGTAAATACCGCCAAGGGATGGGCCCATGTCTGGCTCACTCATTTTCCAATGCTGCCTTGCCCTCAATGCACCCTGGAGTGCCACTGGCTTCCTGGATGCTGTGCTGCTGTTTTTGCGGCCTTGTGCACCTCCATCTCGGCCCAGCCTCTTGTGAACCGAACTGCCGCTGCCCTGACGCCACTGAACGCTGCCTTCGCAAAGAGTTGTCCTGCTCCTGGAGTCCTGTCCAGCTGTCCCTCCAGGAATCTTTGGTGTTCTTCATTCTTCATGGGAGCTCCTCTGTGTTCTTCGTTACATGTTCCTGGTCTCTCAAAAGTCCCTGTATCTTGTTCCTGATGTCAAATTCCTGATGTTCCAGTCATTGTCTCCAAGACCCACCTTCCAGGTCTTTTCTCTCATCACTCTTCCAGGCATGCTAGCATCATGGTATGCGACCAGCCCATGGGTTGTGTAGGGCGCCTTGTGGCACAAGGCCTGTCTTCTTCACTGGTCAAATCTCTGGAAGTTCCTTTTTTTGAAAGCTAATGTCCCGTCCCTGGTTATGAGTTCCTGAGTCCCTGAATCCTGTTCCTGGTCTTCAGAGCTCCTTGTCCAGCTTCCGTCCATGTCCAAGTCTGTGTGCCCTTGGGTTGTGTAGGGCACACAGCAGTGCAGGACTCTCCCAGAGTCTTTGTCATGTTTCCAGTGCCAAGTCTTCAACCTGTTCCAAACCCAGTCTGCTCCACATTCGGCGGCGTCCACAACCAGCCCACGGGCTGTGTAGGGTGCACTGCGGTGCAGGGCTGTACCTGAATCTGAACCTGAGTCTGAATCCTGAACCTGAACCTGAACCTGAGTCTGAATCTGAACCTGAACCTGTCTGAGTCTGAATCCTGAACCTGAAATTGAGCCTGAGTCTGAGTCTGAGTCTGTATCCTGAACCTGATCCTGAACCTGAATCTGAGTCTTCGACTAAGTTCCTTGTCTTCAGTACTTTTGTCTAAGTTCCAAATCTTCTGTACCTTCGTCTAGTCCTTGTTTCCAGAGCCATCGTCTGTCCTCAACCTTCATCTGTCCTGATGCATATGCTGTTCCCAAGCAGCAGGTCTTAATGGGCTTTTGAGTGGCCCGAGGGCTAACCCAGAGACTAGCATTGGGTTGATGGGTCTCACTCCATGCATGCAGGTTCAGCAGAGTCTCTGAGAGTTCTAAGTCTCCCAATGCTTCTAAGCTTCTGTCCAGCCAGTGCCTAGATTTATTCACCACCTGCAGCACGTATCTTGGAGCCTCACCCTGGGGTTGGGCCGTGGTCCAAGGGCTCACGCTCTCCCTGGCAATTGGGTCTTGTGCCCACTCACAACAATTTTCTCCTTCTGAGGGCATATATAATACAATATTTTAGTATTGCACACACCCATGGGCTGCATTTCTAGCTTCTTGACTCTTGTTAACAGTATCCTGTTAAATCTAACACCTGTATAAAGTTTGACTTTAAACAGAAAGTATTCACCATATCCAAGATTCAATTTAACCAATTCTTTTCAAAATAAATAAAAGGTTGTTAAATAGTTCTAACAATAATTGTCAGGAAAATACTGATTTGATTTTTAAAACAGTATAAACTGCACAGAACAAACTACTCTTAAGCAGGTGTAACTTTGTGCATCTATGATGCTGAGGGTTCCATGCACATCCATGAATTTTCAAAGCAGATTTATGCACATAAATCTGCTTTGAAAATTTTGACTGAAGTCTGTAGGTAAAAAGTTTGAAAATTACCTTCTTTGTGGCTGGATTTCTGTCTGGAGAAATGTGAGAGGTTGATACAACTCATCTTTAACTGTCTTCTTGTGAGCTCAACTAACTGATCTTTACCAGTTTCACTCTAGTCAATCAGTAGGGGATACAAGTAGCTCCCTAGCTGGTGTCTATTCCCTCTAGGAACTTTTGTATTGGCCAGGATACAATAGTACTGGTAGCATTGCTAGTATTAATAGTCAGTGTGCCAAAACAAATCCAGCCAAGGGATCAAGATCCAGGCTTAGTCTGCATAACCAATGAGTCACGGAGCCATTTGTTATTGACCTCTTTAGACCTGAACACAATATTTAACAGATATTCGTGAGAGGCAAATATATTTGCTATGCCTGATTTTGAATTCATATAATCTTGTTATGATATAGAGGTGTTTGGTGGATTCTTAGGGGCAACAGTGATAGTGACTCTCATGGGGAGGAGCCCCGTAGGGAACCGTAGCACCAGGCTAGACGCAGATGCACAAACTCAGATAATATATCTTTATCATGCAGCTTGTATGGTTCGCTAGAGGTGGCAGTAGAGAGTGGATTAGATAGCAACAGTCTGTGATCCTCGGCGGAGGAGACCCGTCCCACAATGGTGGTATAAAGCCCTGATACAGATATCCAGTGAGGCACTGTAGGAGAGACAGACTGGCAGATGTTATTAACACTCCCTTGTAGCTGAGTAGATAGAGTTCCTAATAAGCAGTAGAGATAGGATAGGTAGCAACAGTCTGTGATCCTTGGCAGAGGAGTCCCGTTCCACAATGGTGGTGTAGGGCCCGATGCAGATAGACGAGGAGCTATAGATGAACAGACTGGGAGAAGTAGTACTCACTCTCTGTGGCTGATAGGTTGTGTTCCAGCAGGTAGAAGAATTGGTAGCAGGCACCAGGATAGACACACAGGCCCTCAAGGAGCGAGTACCTGGATTTAGGATAGGCACCTAGAAATAAGCAAAGGGCCCCCGAGGAGCAGATACCCAACTTAGTAGAACCCCGGAGGGTGAAGATAGTTTCCAGCAGCAGCAGACGTGGCAGAGCAGCTTCAGACCGGAACAAATCCAATCCGTTGCTAACTCGGCAAGAGTCAGCAAATGGGCAACCTTTTGTAGTCGGAAGCAGTGACGTCACTCGAGGGGGACACTCCCGAGAATCGCGCCAACACTGCTACAAGACGTGAGGTGTGCACGCGCACGCCCTAGGAGGCCTCAGGTCAACATGGCGGGACACCGCACCAAAGCCGCTCCAGGGACGTCGGAGGATGCGGCAAGGACGCCATTCTCCTGAGGTTGGTGGAAAGGCTGAAATAGAAGTGAGGCATTTTGGGCGAAGCCGTCTGAGACCGACGGACGCAACAGTACCCTCCTTCAAAGGACCTGGTTTTGGTTTCCGAGGATGTGATCGATGATACTGGATCAGCATCTCTTTGTCCAGAATGTTAGACATAGGTTCCCACAAGTTATTTTCTGGTCCATAGCCCTCCCATGACAGGAGGTATTCCCATACTCTGCTCTCTTCCTTATATCAAGTATAGCATCTACTTTGTACTCAATGTCCTCTTCTGCGTCAACAGGAGGGGGATCTGGTGTCTTGGTGCTGAATTTATTGAGAATGAGTAGCCCAGTTGAATTGAGGCATGTGCTTTTGTAGCCATGGTAACCCGAGTACTAAGGGGTGCATAGCCTTTTCTAGCATGATGAAGGAAATGGATTCCGTATGAAGAGCTCCAGTCCTTAAATTGATGGGTTCCGTTTGTAGGGTTACTTCACCTGGTAAGGGCTCCCCATGGATAGAGGATAACAGAAGCGTAGGCTTCATAGTCATAGTGGGGATACGAAGATGTTCCACTAGACGTCTCAGTATAAAATTCCCTCCTGCCCCAGAGTCCAATAGGGCAAGAGTCTGGAATTCAAAAGGTCCATTTATCAAGGAGACTGGCAGAGAGATTGGAGGAGAAGGTGCAGTTAGACCTAAGAAGAGTCCTCCCACAGGACTTAGGTCTGACCGTTTCCCGGATAGATAGGGCATGTTTGTACCGCATGGCCTGCTTGACCACAATACATGCAGAGGCCTAATCTTCTCCGCGTTCTTCTCTCCTTAGAAGTCAGGTGACTACAGCCTAGTTGCATAGGTTCTTCTTCGCCAGCAACCGATTTAGACTGAATAGGCTTAGGTATAGTTTTGGCTCGGATTTCTCCCTGGCTAGGTCTCTTAGAACCTTTAACCTCTTGAACCTTATCCCAAAGTCGTTGGTCAATTCTTGTGGCTAACTTCATCAGGTCCTCCAAAGTCTCAGGCATTTCTCGAGCCGCCAATTCATCTTTCAGCCGGAAGTTCAGGCCTTCAAAGAAAAAGGTCTTCAGGCATCTCGAGTCCCAAATCAAATCTGAAGCCAAAGTCTTAAACTCGATGGCGAAGTCTGGTAAAGGTTTATTACCTTGCTGTAGATGAACCAATGTGGATCCTGTGGTTGTGTACCTGGCAGGGTCATCAAATAAGGATTTGAACAGGTCCAGAAACCCAGCAAGGTCCCTCAGGATGGGGTCATCTCCCTCCCACAGCAGAGAAGCCCAAGCTAGTGCCCTTCCATCCAGGTAAGACAGGATATACGTGGTCTTGGCATAAGCTGTGGTAAAGGTTTATTACCTTGCTGTAGATGAACCAATGTGGATCCTGTGGTTGTGTACCTGGCAGGGTCATCAAATAAGGATTTGAACAGGTCCAGAAACCCAGCAAGGTCCCTCAGGATGGGGTCATCTCCCTCCCACAGCGGAGAAGCCCAAGCTAGTGCCCTTCCATCCAGGTAAGACAGGATATACGTGGTCTTGGCATAAGCTGTGGGAAAATTAATAGGTTGAATTTGCATGCACCTAGTCACTTCTTGGAAGTACCATTGATCCCAGTCACTTATAAAATATGTTTTGGGAGAATTTAATTGGAATAAGGCCTATGCATAATAATAATTGCATACTTAATACTTAGTGATGGTGGTGTGAACTGCATAATTAATCTTACACTGGACCTTTCTGATGAGGCTTATGTATCTTGTATGGAAACCTCTAAATGTTACTTAAATTATTTGTTGAAAATCAGAGTTTGTTGGACACCTAGAGATATTATAATTAAAGTAAAAGAAAGCAAACTTTTTATTCTCCCAGTTATTGTGTGTTCAGGCAGTTTGACTATTTGTATGTCAACACAGAGAAGATTAGTGAGGTTTCCCGTATATCATATTTACTTAGATGAATTTCAGATCCTTTGCTTTTGTTATATAAATCATATGTGTCAGTTCCAAGCTTTAGACAATGATGTTTCAAAGCTTCAGTTTTAGGGATTATAATAATATTTGCAGAATCTTATTGTTAATATATTTATTTTAATTAATTTTAACCTGCCTACATAATATGCGGGAGGTGAGGTACCACATAAAAGAATTATATACACTGAAAAAAAATAAACCCTACACTGAAAGAACTATAATATAAAATTAAGCCTGGATGAATGGTTTTATGTTATATGATTTTAATGTAGTCATTTGTTGTTTATGATATATTTTAATTTTTGTTGTAAATTGCTTTGAGAGATGTAATCAGGAAGATGATTAAGAAGTTTTTTTTTTAAATAAAATATTAAATAAATAAAATATTTTAAAAGAGCTGAGTTTCTAAATTTAAGCCTCTAAAATTTGGTTCCTAAGGTTTCAGCTGAATATTCACAGAAATTTAGGAGCCTAACTCTAACGGTTGGAGCCTAAACTTTGAAAATTGGCCCCAAATATGTTTGTTGCAGTCAAACATTTCTTTTGCTTTATATTTTTATTTTAAAATATCAAAGACTTCTACAAGACAAGTTATACAAAGCAAAGTTACAAAACTATTATTATAATACTTGTTATTCAGATTCTCATATAAACTTTCTAAGGGATTTATCCTAATAGAAATGATAGTCCAAAAGTCTTATCGTTTACGTAATTCTAATCATGCAATTTTGATTATACAAGATTGGAAACAGAACTATAAAGCTGGGGTACAGAGATATCTATAAATGAAGATGATGGTAAAAGGTAGAAAAAAATACATTGCTCATAATAATTAATTTGTACTTTGCTGTCTCTGTGATAGGTCACAACCTTACTTAATGTATCTGACTCACAGAAGCATGTACAAAATGTGGAATATATATGCATCAGTATCAGGCATATATATTCAGGCAGTAACAGACCAACTATGTTTCAAGAACAACTATGTGACCAGTTGCATGTATAAGCAATGCTCTTTTGATAGAAATGTGTAAATGATTGGTGACTGATTCAATTCATGGCAGGAGTCATTAAGAAAACCCCCCCAGAAAAAAAGAGAAAATGACTCCTCAGAAAACATTCTTCCTGAAAGGATAGGTCTCCTTTTCTAAAGCAAAGTTTTAAAGCTAATAATAACTCACAATCAGGTCAATACAGTAAAGTGCGGCCGCGGTTACTCTGCTCCTAACCCGCTTTCTACTCACTTTTCGGCCGCGTTAGTCCAACCCGCGATACACTATCCCCTTTAACCCATTCTTACCGCCTCTTTAAATCACCGGGTAACCCCTTCCGTCCGCGGCATGTATATTAGATGTAAACAATCGAATTAGCTATTCCCTCCCATACAGTAACGCGCACCCTGACTATCGCTTTTTTAACCTGCTGTTTTGCCGCGCATTTAACCTGCTAACTTACCGCCTACCCTTACCCCTGCGTTAGAGGCAGGGGTAAGGGTAGGTGGCAAACTTTCCCCCAGCCCCCGCTCACCTGCCCTGGCCGCGTCCATGGGTGCTGGTCTCCGGGGCAGCCCCAGTCTTCTCCCCTCCTCCCGAAGCAACGAAAGCGGAAAAAAGCGAAAAAGCGAAAGAAAAAAAAAGTAGCAACGAAGTGGATGATTCTCCTACGCTCGGGATTGCCAGTCCTCTCTCCCCTCCTCCCGAAGCAAGGCACGTAAAGCAGCCTTGCTTCGGGAGGAGGGGAGAAAGGACTGGCAGTGTAAAGCAACGTAGCGACTTACTCTTCTTGCAGCCCCCCTCCGGAGACGGACATCGGCGGAGACGGACCGCAGCTCCCCTGCCTCCCAGAGGCAGCTGCCGGCGAAGATGGATGCCTGCATGGGCGAAAGCGGCCCCTGTGCATGCAATTGGGCCGCTCAAGGCGTGACGTCACGACATTTGGCGTCACGGCATGTGACATCACATCTTGAGCGGCCCAATTGCACGCACAGGGGCTGCTTTCGCCCATGCAGGCATCCATCTTCGCCGGCAGCTGCCTCCGGGAGGCAGGGGAGCCACGGTCCGTCTCCGCCGATGTCCATCTCCGGAGGGGGGCTGCAAGAAGAGTAAGTCGCTTCGTTGCTTTACACTGCCAGTCCTCTCTCCCCTCCTTCCGAAGCAAGGCTGCTTTACGCGCCTTGCTTCGGGAGGAGGGGAGAGAGGACTGGCAATCCCGAGCATAGAAGAACCGTCCACTTCCTGGTACCTGTCATTTCAAATGTCATTTGAAATGACATTTGAAATGACAGATACCAGCGTGTCCGTGAAGCGTTAGGCCAGCGCACCCAGGATACTGTATAGCGCTCTATACAGTAAAATGGGTTGTGCGGGCCTAACGCTTCACTGATGCTTCTTGGATGCAGCTTGCATTTGCAAGCTATTTAAATACAGTATCGAGCGGTAGGTGAGCCGGACTGTGTATGCGGCAACCGCGGGTGCGCCCGGCACTAACGCAGCTCTTCCTACCGTTCCTTACTGTATCGGCCTGAATGTTCATGGGAGAGGCTGCTAGCAAACCAGGAAGCAGAAGACATAATAGGACTAATCAGTAACTCTAGAATCTCGTTACAATAGTGTCTTTTACTTTTCAAATGGAACCTTGAGCGCTACGTTCACTGAGCTCTGTCCGAGTGAATCTCCCCGGGCCACTGTTTGCAAAAAGAGTAGAAGAGCACAAATTAGCACAGCAATTTCCTATGGTCACTGACAGTCTGGGCTTCCCTGAGGAGCAAAAAATGGGTTTTCTTACTTGCAATCATTTATCATCCATTTATTTTTTAATTTGTTGGATTTTTTTTTCTTATTTTGAGGCCTTTGATAATCAAAAAAGAAAATATGTACAAGTTCAGGATTTAAATTTGTGGTATCAGAATCTACTCTGGATATTCTTGGCACAGTGATTTTCCAAATATGACTATGTGTGACTTATTTGTATGTAACATTGTTAGTGTATCTTTTATGGTGTGTATCACATTGTTATATGTTTTTATATATAGCACCACATTTTATTTACTGTAATCCACTATGAGCATGATCTCTTGAAACAGTGGTCTAAAAAAATATTTTAAATAAATAAATGTGGATCAGCAATTGCAAAAGGTGAAAAAGCTATTCAGTCTGAAGAGTTTAGTGATTTATTGCATATTAAGTGTATGACTGGACAAATTTAGAAATGCCTTGTGGTGCAGTTTACAAGTGAGGTAAAAAGTGCATGACCATAGAAATATCTGAGGAATTGTCTCCAGAATCAACAAAATAGACCCATCCCCTTCATTCAAAAACTCATAATATCTAGAAAAGAAATAAGTGTTGATGGTCAGAAATCCTCTCCCTGTGACATGTAGAGCTCTGCTTAAATCTAGGTAAGGATCAAGTATTATTTTTTAGAAAGGTAATTTCAAACAGCCTGTATAGTGGTAAAATCTGTGTGAATATTGTACATGCAGACAGGAATCAGCAGCAGAGGGAGAAGCACTGCAAGACATCGAGGGGGCCAATGCAATTAAGTGCGCCCAGTCAAAGGCACAGGTTTACATGAGGTTTGGATGCACATTTTAGACACGCTAGTCTAGCACCCAATGCAATAAGGAGATTAGCGCATCCAAACTGCGTGCCCAAAGAAATGCACATTCGATAGTGCTCATCCCATGTAAATTTCAAGTAGGTGAGGCTATTAGCTATTCCCCCCGATGCAGAAAATCACTGGGCACCCAACATATACTTTTTAATGCGGTAAATTTAACTCCAGTCCTGGAATTAGCGTTAAGTCAATCCACTAGTCAAGGGCTTAGGAGAAATTTAAAAAATACTGTCCTTTGTGGTTCTTCCTAATAGTATAATTGTGATACTTAAATTTACTGCTTGCTGTCTTTAAGATTAAAGATATAATGTAATGGCTGTTGAGATCTGAATGTGGATCCTTGGGCCGACCGGCAAGAAGAGACGGTCGGAAGGCAGACACACTCAGCGAGGGATGGATCTTCACCTGGAAACCCGTGACCCCACCAGAGGAGCTGTTAAGGCCCGGGTCGCTAGGACTTAGGTGTCTTCGCCCTGGAAGTCCGAGGTCCCCCCAGGAGGAGCCCATAGGGACCCGGACCGCTGGGACTTAGGAGAACCACCGGCGTGGACGAATACCTGGAGCGGACTGGGGTCCGGACTGGCAGCAGAAGACAGGAACGAGAAGGTGAACCGGAGTCTGGGCAGGCAGCAGGAAGCAGAACCGTGAGACGAACCAAGATCAGGACAGGCAGCAATCAGGCAGAAACGAGAGACAGACCAGGATCAGGACAGGCAGCAATCAGGCAGAATCGTGAGACAAACCAGGATCAGGACAGGCAGCAATCAGGCAGAATCGTGAGACAAACCAGGATCAGGAAGTCAGGAACAGCAACTAACTCTCTCCGAGGAGTGACCACGTTGCAAGGCAAAGCAAGAGAGGAAGCTGCGGGCTTAAATCCCCTGCCGGGGCTTACGTCAGAGTAGAAGGCGTTTCAGGACTTCCGGGTGCTGGACCTTTAAGAGGCCTGGCTTCACGCGCGCGCGTTCCCCTGCAGGGGGAGGGGCTACCCTCAGGCCGAGCCGGCGTCTCCACGAGGAGGACGCCGCTGCCATGCGGCCAGGCCCGCCCGGAATCGCGCGGCTCGCAGCGCTGGGGGGAGACCCGCGGAGGAGGTAAGGACCCGGTCGCTGCGTAAGCGACTGGGGCTGTAACAATGGCTTGATGAAAAAAAAGATTGGATGCACAATATACATGTACAATAGACATGCTCCAGGCCAATTTTGCCCCTTGCTATTGTGCGTATATATTAGTTGAAATCGACCTGAAGTGAGATAAAATGGACGATTGTACTGAGCGCCTGTTGCAATTGTGCGCACACAGCCACGTTTCCTGGGTGCCCGATGCACACAGCACGTCTTCTGGGCACTAGGGACACACAATTCTTCTCTAGTGCATCCTTTTTAAAGCAGCAGCTCATTTAAATATTGCATCTGGCACCCTGGAGACATGGCTGTGTGCGTGTTAGGAAAATGGGTGTTCAATACATGCGCCCAATGTCGCCCAATGTTGTTCAGCCACTGTTGCTGCCTGGACTGCACTTTCTGCCCTGTCTTTCTCTTGCTTGCTGCCATAGCCTTCCCTCTGTGTCCCTGGGGTATTCATCCCATTGTTTTCTGCTGATTTGCCCCTCTCATAGTGCCTTGGGTTCTTCATGCCACTGTTGGTGCTCTTTGCTGCTCTTTTGGTGCCTTGGGGGTCTCTATGGCACTGTTGGTACTACTTTTCCTCACTCTTGCAGACCAATGCAATAAGATGCATTGGCAGCAAGCACAGTGGCATCAACAAAGTGAGGAAGAAAGAAGAGTGGCACCAAAGCAAGAGAAAGACAGGGCAGAAAGTGCAGTCCAGGCAGCAACAGTGGCTGAACACAGCAAAGTGGCAAACCAGAAGAGAGGCACGACATGAGTTGCAGGTTGGACAGCGGACAGCAGCAGCAAAACTCCAAGATCCCAAGGAATCCAAAAAGGGACAGAGGAGAAGAAGGTCTTTCTTTTTTTTTTTTTGGGAGAGATAGACCAAACACTCCAGTATGACCAGGAGAGAGGCAGAACAGGAAGATCAGATGGAGTAGCAACAGTGACCCAACAACACAGCAAGGTCTGAAACAGAAGAAAGGCAGAGTATGAGGAGCAGGCCAGGCAGTGGGCAAAAGCAGCAGTGGCAAGGCTCTAAGATCCTAGGGCATCCAGAGAGAGGGAGGAGAGGAGAAGGTTTTTTGGGGGGTTTTTTTTAAATGTTTTTCTTCTTGGGGCCAAAACTCGCCAGTATAACCAGGAGTGAGACAGGGCAGAAGGAGCAGACCAGGCAGTGGTAGCAATGCATCAACGACACAGCAAGATGATGAACCAGAAGAGAGCAAGCCAGGTAGTGGCAACAAGAGTGGCAACTGGCAACAAATCATCAAGGCGCTGAGGCCAAAAAGTGTGGGCGTTGGTTCGGTATTGTTGTGTGCTCAATGCTTCTGCCAATAGTGTGGAAATTCTGAGAAACCAGCAAAGGGAAGTTTATCATAACGAAAGCCAACTTTTTTACCATCTCTGGTCAGGGGCGGATTGCCCTATCGAGGGATAGGGCTTCACCCGGTGGGCTGGTCGCTCCCATCACGTGATTTTTTTTATTTTTAAACTTCCCGGCACACCTGGGAAGGCGGCGGCAGCAGCAGGAGAGGCTGCGGGGCAGTGAAGACACCTGCTGAAATAAGGCTGTCACAGAAGCCCATCCTTGTGGCGGCGAAGACTGCCCCCTGAAACAAGGCCGCCACGGGAGCCCATCCCTGTGGAGGCAAAGACACCCACCAAAATAAGGCCATCATGAGAGCCCATTCCTGTGGCGGCGAGGACCTGCCAAAGCAAGGCCACCACGGGAAACCGTCCCTGAGGCGGTGAAGACCCCCATTCTAAGCAAGACTGCCACGGGAGCCTGTCCCCATGGTGGCTAAGATCCACTGAAACAAGGCCGCCACGGGAGCCTGATCCTGTAGTGGGGAAGAAGGGATTGGCGGTGAGTCCCTGTGCATGTGTGTAAGAATGGGAGCTTGAGTGTTTGTTTGGGCCTGGGTGTTTGCATGGGTACCTTGGTGTTTGCCTGGGGGAATGGGCGCCTGGGTGAGAGAATGGGAGACAGGGTGGGAGAATGGGAGAATGGGCGCCTGGGTTTGTATATGAGAATGGGCGTCTGAGTATGTGAGAGCTTGTGTGTGTGATAGAACACGTGAGAGTGAGAGTTTGTGTGTGTAAGGGAGTCTTTGAGAGAAAACATGAGCCTTTGTGTGTGTATGAGAGAGAGGAAGAGAAGATTGGGTCAAGGCAGCAGATGTGAAAGGTGACCTGGTGGAGAGCAGTGTTAATGGTTGGAACATGGCATGCTGTAACTGTAAATGACAGGCCTCTTTGGTAATGGTTGGAACATGGCATGCCATCTCTGTAAGTTACAGGCCTCGATGTTATTGGTTGAAACATGGCATGCCATAGCTGTAAGTGACAGGCCTCATTGGTAATGGTTGGAGCATGGCATTCAGTATCTGTGATAGGCCTCAGTGATTAGGGTTTGAAAATTCCATGCCATAGCTGTAAATGACAGGCCTCAGTGGTTAAGGTTGGAAGAAGCCAGGATGATAAATGATAAGTTATTCTTAAGTGATGATTGTTAGTAGAAGAGACAGAGGATCTCAGTGTATTCATGCCTCAGTGGTGTTGGCAATCCCCCCCCCCCCCCCAAGGCCTGATTCCACTGAACTCCCCTGCCCACTTCACCTCAACTGTTTTGAGACAAAGCAGGCAGGGGAGGTCAGTGGAATCAGGCCTCAGTTGTGGTGTTTACATCCCCACTGAAGTATGACTTCCCTGTCTCCCTTTGACTGCTTCTCCTCAACAACTGTTTGGGGTGGAGCAGGCAGGGGAATTCAGTGGAGTCATGCCTCAGTGGTGGTATTCTAGATGCAATGCTGAATCCTGCATTGGCCCCAACACCGACAATTGGGCCACCCTCAACTATCACACTGTTGCTCCTGTCCAGGCCTGAGATTCCAAATCAAGGGCTGGAAAAGATGCAATGTGAGTCCTCTATGCTGTGTCCCCAATACCACCAGTTGGGATACAATTCAAGCACCACACTACTGCTCCTGTCCAGGCCTGAGATTGCAAATCGAGGGCAGAAAGAGGTGCAATGCTGTGTCCTTATGTGTCCCCAAAATGCTAGTGGGGCCACGCTTCAATAACTACAGGCAGTCAATTTCTAAATATTAAATTCAATAAACTAAACTAGATTCTGCAGCAAGTGCTAGAAAGTTCTGTGGCATGTTTTAAAATTCTGCCTCAATTCTGTAGCATATTTGAATAAATGTACATATTACTATATTTAACAATGCAGGGATGTCAAACTGAAATGCTAGAGGGCTGCAGTGCAAACCAGTCAGATTATCAGGATATCCCTAATGAATATGCAGGAAATGTATTTGCATACACTGCTTCGACCGTATGCAACATCTCATACATATTCATTAGAGATATCCTAAAAAACAGACTGTTTTGCAGCCCTCCTTGATTGCAGTTTGACACCCCTAGCTTAATATAAATAAAAAGTCTATTTTATTGAAAAATCCTAACTTTAAATATTTCATTAAGTAACATACAGGTTCATTTATCATTTCACGTTAGGCCCTTAATGCTAACTGTGCATTACTGGGTGAAATGGGGGGGGGGGGGGGGGGGGGGGGGTGAGAGAGAGAGAGAAAGAGATAGATAGTGACCAATATGTCACTTTACTATTTATACCACTGTAAGCTGACTTTACTGAAGATTTTTTCCTGTTTCAATCAATGAAAGGTACAAGAGGAGTTGATTTGTCAATGCACCCTCTACCTAGCTTTGCTGTTCATACTGCCTACTGTGTATGTAAAACTGCCGCCCCAAACTCCACACCGAGTTAAAAGTACCCCCCTTACAGTGGTATAAATAGTAAAGTGACATATTGCCCTCTATAGAGGTTCTCTCTCTCTATCTCTCTTTCTCTCTCCCTTTTCACTGTAATGCCCCCTGCAGTCAATTAATCAGTATGTAAAGTGAAAAATAGTGCAGGTGCTATTTCTGTTATAAATATAGCATTTTGATAAATCTAGGGGATAGTTTCTAACCTTTCTGTAAGGATCAGAATAACTTCTTTTATTTTGGGCTTTCCATTGCATTACTTTTCAATTATTTCATGCCCTCTCACTTCCTTTCCTCTCCTCTTACTACACTCTTTCACACCATGGCTTGCTTCTTTTTTTCCATAGGTTCCTCATTTTTGTAAACCTGTTTCTACTCCCTCATTCTTTCCTTTTGCTTTTTCCTTCCCTTCCTCACTCTTCTTTCATCTATATACCGTCTATTTGGTTATCTTCTCTTTCTTCTTGCATCTTTGTCCCTTCCCATTTCTTCTCTTGATCCTCATCCCCATGAATTGTTGCTGCCCTCCATCTTCTTTTCACCCTCTCTCCAGCCAGGCACTAACTTCCTCCACTCCCCTTGTCATCTACCCAGATGCCAGCTTCCTCTTTTTCTCCCAATCTGACTGCCAGCCTGCTCCTTTCTCTCTCTCTTCCTCTCCCACACCAGTCAACTAGCCACTCATTCCAACTTCTCAGACAGCTACTGACCACTTTCTCTCTCCAACCACCTTTCCACAACCACCAGCCCCCTCTTTTCTCCAACCATCTGCTCCGCTCATGTGTCTCTCTCTGTACCCTATGGCTACTGGATCCCTCTCTGTTGGTAGTGGAGATACTTTTGACATTTACTCATTTGCTTCTGCTTCTTCCAGTACCATGTGACTCCATTTACTATGAGGTGTGTGGCGCTGGTACTAAGTCTATGATTTCACAAGAATTAATTCTGGCACTACACATTTCAGAGTAAATGGAGTTGCATGGAATTGGAGATAACAGAAGTCTCAGAGTAGCAGCTATATGTACTAGTAGAGAAGGAGCCAGGGTGGGGGTTTGGTGGCACAACAGAAACATTCTGAAGGCTGTGGAGGAGAGAAAATTATCAATATCTACTCAAGTTGTTTCTATTGTCCATGGTTTATTTTATGATTTATGCATGCTTTGGCAGTTTAGAAATATCCTTGATAGGAAAAACCTTCACATTTTTGTATGTGCTTCTACCATGAGTTGTATCAATTATTGTTTTTTAATTGTAAAAAGTATGATCATGTGACTGCTTTTTTGAAAGAACATCATTGGCTCTCTGTGATTCATAGAGTCAGATTTAAGATTTTATGTACTTTCTTTAAGTTGTGTTTGTAGGTGTTGTCCTCTTTATTTGGCAGATCTATTGTCTTCTTACCATCTTATTAAATCTCTTTGTTCATCTCAGTTGGAGCTTTTGACTATTGCACCACCAACAATAGTTAGACTGGAAATCTGTTTTTAACTATGTGGCATCACTAGTATGGAATAGTATTCCCCTTGATCTAAGAGTTGAGAAAGATTATTTAAAATACAGGAAAACTTGAATTTTTTTTAATCAAAGCCTTTGACATCTAATTACTGAATAACATATCTGTGTTAGGCTCTTTGGCTGTCACCAAAGGAGTCATCATTTTATGCTGTTTTTATTAAGTTTGGTATGTCATTAGGAAGTCGATAATCAGCTGCAAAGTGACTAGTTAAATTAGCCGGATATAGCTATCCGGCTAACTTAACGGAGATATTGAGCGATATGGCTGTACTGCTGGATATCCCAGCTATCAAAGTTGGCCGGTTATGTCAAACCAGCTAACTTTAGGACAGCTCTATGGGCCAACCAGACAGGTCAATACAGTAAAGTGCGGCCGCGGTTACCCCGCTCCTAACCCGCTTTCTACTCACTTTCTGGCCGCGTAAGCCCTTCCTGCGATACACAATCCCCTTTAACCGATTCTTACCGCCTCTTTAAATCACCGGGTAACCCCTTCCGCCCGCGGCATGTATATTAGATGTAAACGATCGAATTAGCTATTCCTTCCCATACAGTAACGCACGCCCCGACTATCGCTTTTTTACCCTGCCGTTTTGCCGCGCGTTTAATCTGCTAACTTACCGCCTACCCTTACCCCTGCATTAGAGGCAGGGGTAAGGGTAGGCAGCAAACTTACCCCCAATCCCCGCTCACCTGCCCTGGCCGCGTCAATGGGTGCTGGTCTCCGGGGCAGCCCCAGACCTCTCCCCCCTCCTCCCGAAGCAACGAAAGCGGAAAAAAATCTAAAAAATCGAAAAGGCCAAAAAAAAAAAAAAAGTAGCAACGAAGTGGATGGTTCTCCTACGCTCGGGATTGCCAGTCCTCTCTCCCCTCCTCCCGAAGCAAGGCACGTAAAGTAGCCTTGCTTCGGGAGGAGGGGAGAGAGGACTGGCAGTGTAAAGCAACGACTTACTTTTTTCGCAGCCCTCCTCCGGAGACGGACATCGGCAGAGACGGATCGCGGCTCCCCTGCCTCCCGGAGGCGAAGATGGATGCCTGCATGGGCGAAAGCAGCCCCTGTGCATGCAATTGGGCTGCTCAAGGCGTGACATCACGACGTTTGGCGTCACGACATGTGACGTCACGTCTTGAGCGGCCCAATTGCACGCACAGGGGCCGCTTTCGCCCGTGCAGGCATCCGTCTTCGCCGGGAGTTAGCTACATTGGTTAAGCAGCTAACTCTGAATGTTGGAGTTAACCGCATAACTTATATGGCTAACTGTGGTCCACCCCAAAATGGCTCCTGCCTGCCCCCGGAACATCTCCGAGATGTGCCTAGAATTACGGCGCATATGGTGCTGAATATCCCCAGCTAGCCATTTGGACATAACTTTTCAGTTATCTATCTAAATGGCTTTTGAATATCAACCTATTGTGTTTATATTATTTGTTGTTTTTAGTATTTAATTTAATGGAATTTGCATTCATATTTTTGTGATATTTATTGTACTGATTTTACATTATTTTTATGTACTCTGCAGTCATTCAAATGTCAAAGGAGGGGTGATGTTGAGACCAATGGTTGTGGGAAAGGGAGATTGGAGAGAAGAGGGGAGGAGCAGACTGGTGGTTGGAAGGAGGAGAGAGCTTTTGTAACCGTCGTTGCTCGATGGCTTCACTCCGCCTACCTTTCTTTTTCTGCAACTCCTCCTGCTCCTTGTGGACATCTGGCTATTGCGGTGTCTGCCCGCCATCCTCTCTGGCATCCTTGGACCGGCTTGGGCGCTGCCTCCCGCCATGCTCCTCAGGTACCTTAGGGCACGCAAGCCGCATGGCCCTCATTCTTATTTCCTCTATGGCGCGAACCTCAGGGGCGTCCCCCTGTGATGACATCACACTGCCCGGATATTTAAGCCTACTTTTTATTGCTAGCCGTTGAGTTAGCAAGGGATTTCCTACAGATGAGATTCGCTGTCCATACCCAGCTACTCTGCATCCAACTTCTATTGGACTCTTTTCTGCTAACGCGGTACCCGCTCCTCGGGGTCCTCTCTGCTCCTTTCAGGTCACTATCAGGAACTGGTACTCAATCCTCAAGGGCCCATGTTCCCTGACTCGCTGCCTGTGTCCATCTCCTCTTCTACTTGGAGGAATTCGCTACAGACACCATCTGTGAGTACTACTACTATCTACTCCTCAGAACTGTTTCCCTGGAACCAGGTACTCGTTCCTCGAGGGCCTGCCTCTGTTCCAGCACCAGTGCCATCTCCTACGTGGAACTGCTGCATGAGTACTTGCCAACGAGTCTCTGCACCTAGGGATCTGGTACTCGCTCCTCGAGGGCCAGCTCTTCCTATCTCGGGGCTTCTCCATACTGGGGACTCTGTGAATGTCTTATTGTACTCATTCTCTCAGTTCTTTTCACTACAGCACTGCTACCGGAGGAACCGCTGTTCCAGCGCCCTGAGGAATACTAGCCCAGCCGGGCTCCATCTTCTACTCACTACCGCCACCCTTGGTGGCTTCACAAACTGTCTAAATAAAGATATAATCTGTGTTTGTGTGTCCAGAGCTGAGCTTGACCTGTGGCCCCTCACGGGACTTCCCCCCGTGGGAGTGGTCAGCTGCCACAGTGTCCAAGGGTCCACCCAAACCTTACAAAACATAAAAGAGCTGGCAGCTATATGGGTGGTTAGGAGAGTAAAGGAGGATAATCAAGAGAAGCAGCAGTGGTAGTGGCCCGGGAGGGGGAGATGCTAGTAGTTTCCCCATATTTCGGTACCAAAAGGCAAATTGTGACAAATCACCAGCTCTGGATGGTTTCACACAGAGTGTTTCACTCGGAGGTGGACCCTTGTCCTGGGGCAGTGGAGAGACACCTTCCGATAGGGATCAGAAGGTAACTGCCCCCAGGGGGCGGAGCACTGGAGGAGACAGAGGCTCGGATGAGCTTCACCACTGGAAGCCCATGGTCCCCCCGGGAGGAGCCCATAGGGTCCCAGGCCACTTGGACTTAGGTGGGCCTCGCAGGGTCTCCTGGAAGAGTAGAAGTCTGGTGTGCCCACGGACACAGGGAGAGCGCGGTCAGGTTTGAGACTGGAGGTCAGATGGAGCAAGGAGGACCAGAATAGCGTAGGTGATGACAAGGCGAGGAACAGAGCCAGAATCTAGGGATGAGGTCAGGCGAGCAAAGGTCAGAGTCCAGAGGTCAGTCCGTGGAATGGTCAACAAGGCAGAGGTCAGATACTGGAGGTTAGACGAGGTTATAGGCAGGCCAAAGTCAGGAGACAAGCAGCAGGCAGGTAGGCAGGTCAAGGAACAAGCTGAGGTCTTGAGGCAGGTGACAGGCAGGCAGGCAGGTCAAGGAACAATCTGAAGTCTTGAGGCAGGCGGCAGACAGGCATGCAGGTCAAGGAACAAGCTGAGGTCAGTACCAATGAGACAGTCCAGAGGTACTACTTGGGGGAAACGTATGGACGAACATAGGAACAAGACGAGCAGGAACTAGGATGCAGGAACAAGGCAGGAACAGAACTGGAACAGAAGGATCCTGGAACGAGACTAGGAACAAGACAGGAGCAGGAACAAGCGTGGAGAAATCTAGCATAGAAGCCGACCCAATTGCCAAGGCAAGGAAGCACAGACAGGAACTTCCTTATATCAGGGATCAATCAGGGCATGCTGCAGAGCTGAGACCCACCCCTGGCCCTACAATAGGCCGGGCGGTCCGCGCGTGCTTAGGGGTGTGGCCAACATCGGTGAGGACTCCGAACCTCGGCGTGAGGCCTGGTGCGCAGTGGAAGGCCTGGCAACCACCGCCATGGGACGCTGGGGCCTAGCGGAGCTGGCAACTACCGCCAGGGAGGCCGACCCGGGACCTGCCATGGGACCGTGAAGGTGAGCAGGCCTGTGCGTGGGAAGGCCGCGGACAGGGCGCGTAACACAGAGTTTCTAAACAACTCAAATATGAAACTGTAGACCAATTAGTAACAATAAGCTGTGGCCATGGAATTGTGAGAAACTGAGGACTTTTGAGTACTTGCTTTTCATCAGAATTAAATAGCTTTTAGAAGTGTAACAAACTGATAAAAATAATGAATAAAGTAGGAAAATTACATTTGGTGTACGTACAGCCCAATACCAACTATTTATTATTAAACTTAAGTAGATATTTTGGCTCAAGTTTTCACACAGAAACAAGAAGTTCCAACCAGAACTAAAGGAGTCTACTGTCCAGGATGTATGTACATGTGCGCCTGCAGTCCAGGCATATATGTATGAATAAATAGGCCTTCTACCCTGTCAGAGTCCTTGTATTCCCTCTGACATGCCTTGAAAACTTGGTGTGGATAGGACACTCATCATAAAAGTTATTAGGGACACACACACACACATACATGCAGCAATCTTATCAGAAAACAGATTAAAATAAAAATATGGCTGAAAACCAGATTATGTTGGCTACTGCTCCCTGTCCTTATTCCTTTTGAACTCTTAAAAAATATGAGGTAACTGAAGATACTTAAGTGGTGAACAAAGAAGACCATATAATAGGTCTAAGCAAGGTCTTGGTGAGAATAATGCCATAAAAGGCTTGTATTCTAGCTTATTTTAGTCCCTTTTTGCATTACAGAAGAGTGAAACATATATGAAAGTGTGTTTTCTGCCCTATATAATTTACAATATTTATATAAAAATGCAAAGCATAGGATAGGAAAAGGCACAAATGGATTAGGGTTCTGTGAGCCCGGTTTAGTTGCATTTGTTTCAGCAGTTTGTGAGGGACGAAAGTTTGCATGTCCGAAGTAAACATCACAAATCCCCTTCCCCACTCTGGCCCCCAAGATGCCTCTTTGCTGTACACATAGAAATACACACAAAAATGGCTTCTATGCACGCTTTTATGAATACAGTCCCCCAGACAATTTTCAAAAGCCCTTTTAAGGTAGGAAAATTGCATTTTATGTGAGTAAATGCTTATGAAATGTCCGTTCTTAAAGATTGCTGAGTAAATACTCCAAGGGGAGTTGGGAAGATGCAAAGTGGCTTAGAAAATATGGGACACAGGGGCAGTAAATGTCTAAAGCAATGTAGTATAGAGAAATAGCAGATCAGGAATGAGAGTACAAAGAGTGAGAAGAATGGGATCTTACTGGAAACTGTTAGAAAAGGAATTGGGGTTATAAGTAAGTAACAAACTGAAAATGGCTTTACGTGAGTAATTTTCAAAGTCATTTACACCTGTAAAGTTCAGTTTTATGCACAAAAATGATTGTACTACAACAGCCCAGGACTCTCTTCACATAACAGTATGTGTGTACCCATGTTATGCATGTACTTTTGCACAAACTGCAGACAGGCATTCCACGGGGTGGGGAGCAGCACTGGGGCAGAACTGGAACTTTCTGTTTCAAAAAGCATGTGAGGAAGGTAGGTATACCCTTCCCAAGAGGTTATTTGGGCCTGTTACCCATGGAGTTTTGAAAACCAAATCTATGCACAGAAATTTGCTTTAAAAATCCTCTATAAAACCTGTGGGTAAAAAAAAATACCACTCAGACTTTACAGCTCTGTGGGCTGTTTGAAAATTATCCTTTCCAGCATCATGGGGGTAGCTGTCAGGGTCCTAGCCTAACTGGCAGTTAGGAAAAGGAGACAATACTATCCTGTCTAAAGCCTAATGAGACTCGTCTAGCACATGAGGAGCAGTTGGCTTACTACATTACTGGAGAGATATTTAGAGGGGGGTCAAAGAATAGCATCAAAACTGATAAAAAGATTAAGGCATTTACCACAAGCAGCTCAACTAGAGAGATTGGGATTGTTTACTTTGTAAACTGAATGACTAAGGAAAGCTATGATAACATTGTCTAAGTATTTCAGAGGACCCTACAAGAATTTAGGTAAGGAGCTGTACCAACTAAATGCAATAGTTTTACTGAGGGCATATTTTGAAAACAACCAGACTCCTGAAGTCTGTTTCAAGGTTTATGGAGGAGTGGAGGAGAAAAGGAGAGAAGAGCATTCTAGACTAGCAGTATTGGAAACAGAAAGGGGCCGATGCAATGAATGCAGTGCGTTCAGCCTAGTACACAGCTTGTCACATGCTTGGACGCGTGTTTTGGACACACTAGAATGACTCCCGATGCAATAATGGGATTAGCGATTCCAAAACTCCCGTGTCCAAACCTGCGCATAGCTAACAGCATTCATCATATGTAAATGCCATGGTAATGAGGCTATTAGCTGGTACTCCCAATGTAAAAAAATCACTGTGTGCCAGACTCGCACCTTTTAACCCTCAAAAATTAATGCCAGCCCCAGAACTGGCATTAAATCTTGAGGTGACCCAAGTCATCAACAGAAAAGCATAAATTAATACTACTTTTCTTTGGTTATTCCAACTTAATATTGCCACGATACTAAGTTGGAGGAACATAGAAAGCCGCAACATGAAAAAAATAGTCTTGGCGGCAGTCAGGTTAGGGAAATGGAGCCTCAATTTACCAGTATCCATTTCCCTAACCCATTGCTGTGTGTGGGTTTGGAAAATGGACACTTGTTAATTGAGCTTCCGATTTCCTAACCAGTGGCTGTGCAGACAGCCACATCTCCTGGGCGTCCGATGCCAAGGACGTGCTAGGGACGCACAGTTTCCCCTAGCGCATCCTTTTTAATGCGGCTGGTCATTTGCATGTTGCATCGCGCGCCCAGGAGTGGTAGAAGGGCGCATGTTAGGGAAATGGGCACCCAGTTTGGATGCCTGTTTTTATCGCGTCCATATTGCATTGGCCTGAAAGTGTGGTACTTAGTTAATCCAATTATTTATTTATTTGTACATTTTTAAATCTGGCAACATCCAAACCTGTTGTCCAGTGCAGATTACATAACAGACATTCATAATTATACATCATCTTTTACACTGATAACTTTCAAGCTGACACGTGGGTGCACACGTGCACGAGTTTGTTGGCCCGCACAGAGGGACACAGATATTTTATAACATAAATGGGTATATGCATGCACATTATAAAATAGCCTGGCCGTGTGCATAAATCCACTGAATTTTAAGTGGATGTATGCCTGCATACATAAATCCCATTTCTACCGTGTAAGTGAGAGGATTTTAAAAGGGATGTGTGGCAATGCATTTGCCAGTTTTACCAGTTCATTCCCAATTTGCCCAGTTAGGACCTCCAAAGCCCCCCCAGTTTGATAGCCTGTACAGCCACCAGTTTCTCCAGACCCTTTGAACCCTTCCGAAACATCTCATTATTTTTTTGGAGGGGGCTCACACGCCAGCCATAGCAGAAGTAAAGTTATGGGGCACGGGGCCTCGGCGTGCACTGGATCGTGTAAATATTTATGTGCAAATTTCTGGTATAAGTCCCAAAATGCCCATGTACCACCCAGCCCATGCCTATGTCCTGCTCCTTTTTCAGAAGTTCCGAGGTATGCATGCAGCGGCATTTACCAGCATATCCGGGTGGCTTTTAAACTCCACTCAGTGAGTGTGAGCCTGACATATTTTTGCATCCTCTATTTCAGCCCGCATTGGGCTTTTAAAATTCACCTTGAACCACCAATATACAAAGGGGAAGCAGCTCCGAGAGACCCTGAAATGGAAATGCAGGCAAATTAGCGCCTAGAGAAAACCAAAAGAAATGTGCTGCCGTTTCGCTATCTTCCTCGTCTCATCCCTGCAGAATGTCCTTCCTGCTTAAAATTAAAGTGCATGCTATGGGAAGAAGAAAGAAAATGGTGAAGTGAGCAATATAGCTCTTCACTTGTCCCCAGGATGCTGCTGCCAAAGAAATGGAACGTGGATAAAGGGCCAATTGGATATGGTGAGAACCAAAGAGGAAACATGGTGGACTGAAGGGGGTGGGTGGAATGAGATCAAAATAGGGGATGTGGAGAGGAATAGAGAGAGACAGAGGCATGGAAGGCAGAGAGGGAGAGTGAGAGCCAAAGAGGGAACAAGGTATTCTTACAGGGATGAGACAAATGTCACCTATCATTTTTGAAGGGCTACTCGCCCCAAAAAAAATGTCTTTTGTGCAATAATCTATAAAGCTAAGTTCGAATTTGTGTGCTATGAGCCAGTATAATGCAAATAATATTGGGACATTTTGAGTTGACTATGTTTTGCTGTGTGCATGCAGAGTTCACAACCTGCATGCACATGCGCACAGCTTAGAGGCAACAGTGAATGAGACCCAGAGAGGGGACACAGAATGCTTAAGGTGATGAAAACTGGAAAAGGATCATGGAGTACTGAAGTGGGGTGAAAACTGGGGTATTAGAGTGCCAAAAGGCATGGAAGAGTGTGAGATGTGGGGAAAGACAACATAAAGGTTGAAAGATAGTGAGGGGGGAGACAGAAGTATAGAATAGGAGCAGTGGGAGGATGAGAAAATGAGATGGAGAAAAGAGGTAATTATGGAGGGGGAGATGAAAGAGTAATATAGACAGATGGAGTAGGAGGGAGAAATGGAGGGAAGAAAAGATAAAAGGAAAAGGCGAAGGAGAAGCAGGAAAAATGACTAGAAGAAAACATCTAAAATGAAAATAGAGTAGATGCAAAACATAGGAATAGAGTGAATGATGGCAGATAAAGACCAGTCCACCTAGTATGCTCAGCAAATTATTATTTTTTTTAATTATTATTATTATTTTAAAGGTAGCAGCAACTGCTGCTCCATGCAGGCTAACCCCAAGCACAAAGTCACCCCATTTGTTCCAGGAGAAAAAAATACAGATGGCAAAGGTAGACTTTCTTTCCAAATTAAGGTATTGACATTTGTGGATTTAAACAAGTAAAGTATCATACGGGTATTTACCTGCAGAGAAAGCCCCTTTCAAAATTGCTTCCCTTTTCGGAGCAGTGAAAAGGGCTGGGACTGGGGAAGCACCACGTCTGTCCTGGCACACAATGTATGGGTAGTTTATGCATACCTCCTGATGGGGAATTTATTTATATGCAACAATAGGAGCACTCAAAGTCATGTACAAGAATAAATAAAAATTAAAAATAAACAAATTAAAAACAATTCAATAAAAACAAAATTCATAACCTTCAAGGTGGAAATAGAAGTTTTAGTCTTCTTGTGAAAAGCAAGATTTGTTTCTAAAGGTCTGGCATTACCATTGGCATTCCAAAGGTCTGGCACTGCCATTGAGAAAGCCCTTGCTCTGTATTGTGTCTCATATATTTTCCTATAGAAACTTGTAATAATTCACCTTGAGATGACCGGAGATCTCTTGCAGGAAAATACCTAGTCAATCTCAATACTACTTGGGGCAGACCTAGGCCATGCAGAATCTTGAATGCCAGCGATAATACCTTAAAATTAGCTCCTTCTGCCACAGGTAGCCCAAAGTAATTAATGTAATAATGGAGTAGCACTATCTTTCCTAGAACTACCCATCACCACCCTTATAGCCACATTTTGAATTGCTTGTAATTTATGGGTGACCCTACCTGGAAGGCCCATGTATAACCCATTACAGTAATTGATAGTATGTCTCCTGGGCAAGAAATTTTTAAAGGGGAAACTGGGCAGGGTATGTCCCTTTGAAAATGAGCTTGCAGACCTGTGGGTATAAGATACACCCATGAGTCTGCAAGCTTAGGGGCGGATTTAAAGAGCCCTGCTCACGTAAATCCGCCTGGATTTACGCGAGCAGGGCCCTGCGCGCCGGTGCGCCTATGTTCAATAGGCCTACCGGCGCGCGCAGAGCCCCGGGACTCGCGTAAGTCCCGGGGTTTTCAGAGGGGGGCGTGTTGGGGGCGGGGCCGAGCGGCGCGCCGTTTTCGGGGCGGGATGTGGCGTTTCGGAGGCGGGCCCGGGGGCGTGGTTTCGGCCCGGGGTGGTCCGGGGGCGTGGCCGCGCCCTCCGGAACCGCCCCTGGGTCGCGTCTAGGCGCGCCAGTGGCCCGCTGGCGTGCGGGGATTTACGTCTCCCTCTGGGAGGCGTAAATCCCCCAACAAAGGTAGGGGGGGGGTTTAGACAGGGCCGGGGGGGTGGGTTAGGTAGAGGAAGGGAGGGGAAGGTGAGGGGAGGGCGTTAGCGAATTCCCTCCGAGGCCGCTCCGATTTCGGAGCGGCCTCGGAGGGAACGGAGGCAGGCTGCGCGGCTTGGCGTGCGCCGGCTACACAAAATCGGTAGCCGATCCAGGATCCAGGATAAAATCCCGCGTACTTTTGTTGGTGCCTGGAGCACCAACAAAAGTACGCCAACGCGCCGTTTTTGAAAATCTACCTCTTTGTGTGTGCACGTGTATGCGTAGGTACAAAATTGCCCCCATGAGGATAATTTTATAACAACCTGCTTAACTTATACCTTGCCCAAATGCTTTGAAAGCAAACGTGCATAAGTTTGCTTTGAAAATGATCCAACAAAATACAAACAACTCGCAGGCACAAAATTGCACCTGGTCTTTACAGCACGTTATTTGTGTGGGTTAATCTAAACACATAGGGATAGATTTTGAAAGCCAGGTGTGTGCCAAAATTGGGAGATATTTGCACAAGTCAGGCTTATGTGCCCATCGAATTTTAAAAGTCACCCACATCTGCACGTATCTCCCGCTGCATGCACATCTCATAAGTTTTCAAAAAGGGGTGGGGCATGGGCATGGTCTGGGTAGGACATGGGTGTTTCAGGGCATGGCCAAGAGATGTGCACATAAATATTTATATGCCTGGGTGTGCGCCCAGATCCCCTGCAAGGTAAGTTTACTTCTGCTAGGGACGAGGTGTAAGTTTAAAAAAATAAAATACTAGTCATACCTGAGGGATTTTAAGGGTCTGGGGTAACTGGGGAAAGTGTATATTCAACCAGGCAGGTTTGGAGGGCCTAGCTGTTAACTGGGTGAACTGGTGGACAAATTGGTGAAACTGGCAATGGCGTGGTGTGTGCCCCTTTTAATCCCCAGATTTACATGGTAAAAAACAGAATTTGCACGCCTAAGTACGTGCCTATTTAAAATTAGGTGCACATATGTACGTACACCCAGATTGTTTATAACATGCACGCATATGTCTGCGCAAGTTTTAAAATTGCTACGTCCTGGACGTACACCAGCATATTTGCACCAATGTGTGCCCGCACACTGATATGAAAATTACCGTCCCAATTTTCAAGATCAAAAGTATGAACGTTAATCTTAACTACATCCCAACTCCACCACCAGGAATGCCTAGTTTGTGTGCACATAAAAGTAAGCATGAAATCGGATTACGTGCAAGCATTTAGGTGCATGAGCCCCACCAAGTTTTATAAAGAGCCATTTGCTTAATAAGCCCATATTTTATGTGCTTGCATGGCTTTGAAAATGACTCCCTATGGACATGAATTATCCCCATGGGGTAATTTTCAAACCCATATACACGCACATAACATGGGTTCGATGTGCATAAATGGCTTCTTGTAATTTGCCCAGGTTAGTAGGGTTGGTTGCGTTCCCTGCGAGACCCCCCTGACTGGCGGCGGAGCACTGTTACTGGAGGGGTCCCAGCAGGCTGCCATGGGGCAGGTCTCGCCAGAGCCCCTTGCAAATGTACCAGGCCATTGGTTCTTCAAGGCCCAGTCCCCAGGACCAACATTCGTCACCAATGGCCAATTACTGAGTGGTGACCCCAAGGCCCCTTTCTTTCTTATCGGTGTTACAATAGTCTTTCCAGGACTAGATTGCCGCTGCCACTGGGATCCCGTCATGTGTGGGCAGGAAGTACCCTTTTGCCCACAAGTGACAGGTTCACCCCATACCAAACGGCTATGGCTCTTGCATCAATCAGTGCATACCCTCGGCAATGCTTGCAGAAACAAGTCATTTCCCATATTTGACAAATGCAATCTGTCCAGAGCATAAAATTATGCTCAATACACGTTAGCCCACACATGCCTCCGATGATGTCTGTCCAAGCACTGGATGACCTTGGCTGCCTGCCGATGCTTCCCCCACCATCCAATGCCCAACATTTCCAACCGGAGTATAATTTCAAACCAGCAGATTTTGCAGAAAGCCATGCTGATAGAATGTGGCTCACGTCATCCCTGATCACATTTGGCAGCACGAAGCCAACACTGCTTCCAAATTATTGCCACCGAAATGTATACCTGAAGAGACCAAGTGGAATTGAAGGGGGTCTAGCTCCTTTTGAGCCCCCAGACAGGCGATATGACCACTCAGCTGGCCCATCATAACTCCTCTTAAACATGCCTGGCCATTGTTCCATCACCCTCGGGCCTGACATTCATCATTCAATGTCTCAGATTCTCTCTGCCCAAGTGGGGCTTCTCAGTTTCTCTCTGCATGAGGGGGGCTTCTCAGCTTCTCTCTGCCCAAGTCAGACTTTCCAGCTTCTCTTCACCCAAGCAGAGTTGCGGGTCTCGCTCCCCACGAGCCCCCTTACAGTCATTGTGACCACCTTCAGATTCTCTCCACTCAAGCGAGATTTCTAAGATTAACTCCACCCCAAGAGGGACTGAGGGCTTCGCTCCCCGTGAGCCCCCCTACTGATGTCATGACTGCCTTCACCAGGGGGGTCTTGGCAGGTTGCCATGCAGTGGGTCCCTTCAGAGCCCCTCATAGACATATCTGGCCATCAATCCATCAAGGACCAATCCCTGGACCTAACAATAGTACTCCTGGCCGAAGCACCGAGAGGTGGCCCCCAAGGCTCCTCGACATTGTTTAATTGATGGCCAGACCGTGTGCCCCTCGATCAGTCCTGGACTGTCTATCCTAGGCATGGTGTGCTGTTCACGATGCTGACATCCTCCCACCACAAACCTCACAGCTGTGATGTGTTCTGCAAGGCTCCAAGAACTGCAAGCGTGAAGGCATCCTGGTAGAGTGTAGTCTCGAATTCACCTGCTGCTACCATGGGCAGAATGCTCCAAAGCAATAACAAGAGGTCATGGGTCATTGGTCTCCACATGTCGTGCCAAGAGGACATCCCAAGGCTGTAACCAGAAGTCGTGGGTTAGTTGTCTCAGTATGTAGTGCCATGGCACGAGTTCCCTGGCCAGTCCCTGCAACACCCCCTTTGACCATGACATACTGCTCTATGCGGCCTGTTTCCAGCTTCGAGAAGAATGCCAGAGCGGCTAGGTCTGAATGAACCATGTTTCTGAATGATCTGTGCTGTTTGGCGTGTACCATGTAGCTAATCAAGTGATCCTTTGGAACCCGCTGACTGGACCAGCTATTTGCAATGAAGAATGCCCCCATCTTGTTGTAGCCACGGACATGGACATGGACACTCCATATGGATGGAGTGGGTGATCTTCACAGCATCTCGCATGCTGTCCGGTTCTGAAGGACCATGGCTGCCCTGTGTACCTCTCACCGATCAGCTCCACTTGTGACACCAGCTACCCTAACAGTGACCATTCACAGTGAGAGAGAGAAAGAATCCGCCATCTCGCTGCACATTCCAACAACATGCCTTGCTCGCACCACAATGTTCTTGCACAAGCAGCGCAATGTGAACTCCCACCACACCAGGAAGCACTCAGAGGTTTGTTCATTCACTGACCAAACCACCACTGCATTGGGACTCCCCCCGAGCACCACCCATTGACAATCAAGTGCCTCACCCCAGATGTGCATGGCGGCTGCAATGGGAAGATGGCTCAGTACATGTGGCATTCCTGGTTGGGCAATCCACTGTCCCGTGGTCTGGTCAGCTCGCTGCACACCATGCTCCCTTGACATAACACCAAATCCGATGTCTCCTAATGCATCAGAAAATACTTGGATGTCATTGCTGCTGACTGGTCTAGGAAGCCACTCTGAGATGCCGTTACCATCCTTTAGGGACTTAGACCATAGCGCTAGGTAGGGATGTGAATCGTTTTAGGACGATTAAAATTATCGTCCGATAATTTTAATATCGTCTTAAACCGTTATGGAACACAATACAATAGAGATTCTAACGATTTATCGTTATAAATCGTTAGAATCGTGAGCCGGCACACTAAAACCCCCTAAAACCCACCCCCGACCCTTTAAATTAAATCCCCCACCCTCCCGAACCCCCCCCAAATGAGTTAAATAACCTGCGGGTCCAGCGGCGGTCCGGAACGGCAGCGGTCCGGAACGGGCTCCTGCTCCTGAATCTTGTTGTCTTCAGCCGGCGCCATTTTCCAAAATGGCGCCGAAAAATGGCGGCGGCCATAGACGAACACGATTGGACGGCAGGAGGTCCTTCCGGACCCCCGCTGGACTTTTGGCAAGTCTCGTGGGGGTCAGGAGGCCCCCCACAAGCTGGCCAAAAGTTCCTGGAGGTCCAGCGGGGGTCAGGGAGCGATTTCCCGCCGTGAATCGTTTTCGTACGGAAAATGGCGCCGGCCATACGCGTATGGCCGGCGCCATTTTCCGTACGGAAAATGGCGCCGGCAGGAGATCGACTGCAGGAGGTCGTTCAGCGAGGGTTCCGGCGCCTCGCTGAACAACCTCCTGCAGTTGATCTCCTGCCGGCGCCATTTTCCGTACGAAAACGATTCGCGGCGGGAAATCGCTCCCTGACCCCCGCTGGACCTCCAGGAACTTTTGGCCAGCTTGTGGGGGGCCTCCTGACCCCCACGAGACTTGCCAAAAGTCCAGCGGGGGTCCGGAAGGACCTCCTGCCGTCCAATCGTGTTCGTCTATGGCCGCCGCCATTTTTCGGCGCCATTTTGGAAAATGGCGCCGGCTGAAGACAACAAGATTCAGGAGCAGGAGCCCGTTCCGGACCACTGCCGTTCCGGACCGCCGCTGGACCCGCAGGTTATTTAACTCATTTGGGGGGGGTTCGGGAGGGTGGGGGATTTAATTTAAAGGGTCGGGGGTGGGTTTTAGGGGGTTTTAATGTGCCGGTTTTGCGATTTTTAGATTTTTAGATTTTTCACGATTTTTCACGATATTTTACCCCCCCAAACGGCAACAATACGATTCCCTCCCCCTCCCAGCCGAAATCGATCGTTAAGACGATCGAGGACACGATTCACATCCCTAGCGCTAGGTCTTCCCTAGGTGGCCTGCTTATCTGCAAGTGGTAGTGGTCATGAACCAGACCCTCTGAAATGGAATCAGGCTCAATCCCTAGGAAACTGAAACCGTTACCAGGCCTTGAGATTTATCCTTTGCCAAAGGAAACGTGTCACACAACTTGACTCATTCAGGTGTATCTCATTTTCCTAAATAAGAAATCATCCCTATAGTGAATCACCAACGCAGGCCTAGATGCCTCTGCGGTTGCCCAATGCAGGCAGGCACTGAATGTTTCTAAACAGGTACATGAAATTCAGCATCATATTAGCTGATGTCTGCCGCAATGGAAAGACCCCTCGAAATGGAAACCACCAGTGGGGACAACACAAGATGCCCCAATGGGAGCTTAGCGAAAGATGGCCAGCAATCCGCCCCAGCTGAACCTCCCTCCTGAGTTTTTTCCTGACAAAGCTGGCCAGAATGCACCGAAGGGGCATTGACTAGCTTAAAAGATTGTGGCTATGGCTAATCTGTCTGGGGGTTAAGAGAAACCTTCTTGGAAACCACAGAGCAAATTATTTGCTCCCACCCTATTAGAGTAACATGTCAACCAGGAAGCATCGCCCGCCACTTCACCGGGATCGGGGCGACAATCTGGCTGTAACCTTTACGTCTTCTTTCATGAGCATTTGTTTTCTGGGTGAGGTGCTGGTCACTAATTACAGAAAAGCCTATATCTGCAATTGGCAACAGCATAGGCTCCCCAGTTGTATCTCCAACAAAAGCTGCTAGGGACTTGCATGCGCTTGACTTGCCCGCCTCGTGCCAGCTTGCTGTCATTCCTGTGTGCCAGAGACTGATATCCTGTCTTCCCCAAGACACAGCAGACCCACTAGCCATTTTTTTGGAAAAAGGTCCCATCATAATTCAGCCTTGCGAATCCGCTGTGCCTCTCATAAGCACCCATAATAGTGTCCAAGCATGAGAACAGGGGCTGTACTGCAGAGGGCTCTGCACGCCCAACCACCAAAGCTGTTTGAGTGAATGCATGCGCCCAGTTAATGATCCCCACTTTCGTGCAATCCCTGACTCCCAAGCTGACCGCTGGCCATGTCAGGAGAAGGCCATGTACAGGCAGACCCCTGTGTCAGAAGCCTTGCCGACCCGAGCGTTGAACGTGCACCACAAAAGGATGGACCTCGGTTCAGCCCATCCCATGTGGATCCCGCCACACTGCCTGCAAATGGAGGCAGAGCAAGGTGACATCACAGTATATATACTCCTGCAGTGACAACACCCCTGGAAAGAACACATAGCCACCAGTGTCCTTCTGCCCAAAAGATCCATGCAAAGTTTCACCTGCGCCACTGCTCTAGGAGCATGGGACAAGGTCAAGGACTGCACCTGAAAAAAGGATTGCAGAACCAGTTATGGGAGTTCCAAAACTAGGCGCCTGCCTGAATTGTCTTTGCCCAGACTACATCTGGCTGGGAAGAGCCAGGCTTAGTGAAATCAATGGAGGATTATGTCCATCACCCCCAATTAACAATATTCCTAGGTACCTTCCTGTCAGGGCCATCCAAGATGAACGCTCTCCAATCCTCCTATTTTCTCCCCGACCTCCAGCCTTGCATGACCTGGAGAACTGGCTGAAATCTCTCCAAGGAAAGAAGCAAAAATGTTATTAGCCTCCCTGTAAATCAGCAAAGAAAACAGATTGTCACTACCCAGTCACAGCTAGGAGTAGCAGGGGAAACAGAGAGAGAACTTGTTTGACAAAGTCCCACACGAGAGGCTTCTAAGAAAATTTAAAAGTCATGGGATAGCAGGCGATGTCCTTTTGTGGATTGCAAGCTGGTTAAAAGACAGGAAACAGAGTAGGATTAAATGGTTTGTTTTCACAGTAGAAAAAGGCAAACAGTGGAGTGCCTCAGGGATCTGTACTTGGACCGGTGCTTTTTAATATATTTATAAATGATTTGGAAAGAGGTATGATGAGTGAGGTGATCAAATTTGCGAATGATACAAAATTATGCAGAGTAGTTAAATCTCAAGTGGATTGTGAAGAATTGCAGGAGGACGTTGTGAGACTGGAAGATTGGGTTTCCAAATGGAAGATGAAATTTAATGTGGACAAGTGCAAGGTGTTGCATATTGGGAAAAATAACCCTTGATGTAGTTACACAATGTTAGGTTCTATCTTAGGAGTTACTTCCCCAGAAAAGAGATCTAGGCATCATAGTGGATAATACACTGAAATCGTTGGCTCAGTGTTCTGTGGTGATCAAAAAAGAAAACAGAATGTTAGGAATTATTAGGAAGGGAATGGCAAATAAAACGTAAGATGTCATAATGCCTCTGTATCTATCCATGGTGAGACTGCACCTTGAATACTATGTGCAATTCTGGTCATCGCATCTCAAAAAGGATAGAGCTGCACTGGAGAAAGTGCAGAGAAGGGTGATCAAAATGATAAGGAGCATGGAACGGCTGTCCTATGAGGAAAGGCTAAAGAAGTTAGGGCTGTTCAGTTTGGAGAAGAGACGATTGATGGGGGATATGATAGAAGTCTACAAAATCAGGAAAGGACTTGCACAAGTTAATGTAAATCAGTTATTTACTGTCTGAGATAACAGAAGGACCAGGGGGCACTCCTTGAAGTTAGCAAGTAGCTCATTTAAAACAAATTGAAGAAAATTATTACCGTCAGCCATTGCTGGAGGGAGGGAGGAAGAAGGGATCATCCCCCTCCTCACATGTTTGGTAAGCCTGTCCTCGGTGCGGCGATGGCGGCACCTTCACGGATGCAGTGGGCGCCCAGTTATTCCTGGCGCCCGCACATCTGTGCTGAGGCGCCTTCCATGTACATGCAAACTTGCTACCATATGTACAATCCCCTGGATAATTTTCAGAAAGTCCATTCATGTAAGTAGGACTACATTTTATGCATGTAAATTCTTTTGAAAATTTCTTCCATGTGCGGAAATTAATCCTCCCAAATTTTACTCTGCAAAGTATGGGTTTAACTTTGTTTGGGTGAGTTTGCATGCAACTTTTTATATAAATTTTAAAGTGAATATATGCACATAAGTTTGCTTTGGAAATCTGCATAACTTGTATATTTTTTTTTACTTACATGGGTTGCTATAAAATTACCCTCCCTTTGTACAAATTATTCTTTTAAATTATTATACGGTAATTGACAAATGGTACTTTGGTAATCTTCTTAACTCTTATCTCCTGCATTGACAACTAAAATCTCCTGCATTGACAACTAAAATGCACCAAATTCAGCTATTATCTCATTTCATCAGGGTGGGTGGTGCTCATTGTCCTTAATTTTACTTCTGACCCTTCTTCTTGCCCCTTTTTCCTCTTCCTTCCCTCTTCCTCCAATCTCCTGAAGTCAACAAAAGCAAATTTGGACTCTGACGTGCTTAAACTTCTACAAAATATTGTACAGTTGCAGCACCCTGCAAATCTAGTTACCAAAAAATAATATACAGGGTCATTGTTTATTCTGCATTGGGCCGTGATCGACAAATTAGGGGAAGGGGAGGAGTGCAGGCGGGATTTGGGCGGAGTTATGGCCCAGCAGCACTGCTGATGATAATGTTTTCCAGATTATCGCCGGCAGCACCGTGGGAAATAACACCACCTTTTCCCGTGGTGGTATAGGGGCGATAGTGTGCTGGGTGGCTGCACCACGGCGGGCAAAACTACGGCCGCTATGTGGCCGGATGCCCACTATCATCACCGCCCCTTTTTTTTTTTTTGTGGCCCATCATTCTGCTATAAATATAGCAGACTGATGAATTTAGAGGTCAGTTGGCATGAAAAATGTATGTCCAAATATAAGGCAGATTATAAATTAAACCAAATAAATAAATATCACTAGTACAAAAGTATACTATTATTCTCTATTGTATGTAATAATAATAGAAAAACAAATGTAGACTTATAATGAAGTATTAAATGCCCTGTTAAGCATTTCAGTCTTTAGTTAAGTGACATTGTACATTTTGAATTTGGAACCATGACATAAAAGATAGTGTAAACCTTTGCTTGGGCACTGAAATAACCATATAATAGCACACAGTGCGTTAAGTACCTATAAAGTGGATACAGAAGGAATCCTGACACATAAATCATGCAAATATTTTATGTATAAGTACATAAAATTATCATTTCTATCAGCATCAAATGTACCATCGCTGAATGCTATGATGGGATCTGTATCAAGGAACATCTGTAATTCACTTCTGTTGATCATTTCATTTGTTTGTGCCTTTATCTAGCAAACCTTTTGGGAAAGATATGAAGTACTCCTTTCATAGTCAAATTGAAATTCATTAAGCAAATTAACCACTAGAATATTATTATGCATGGAGTACACGTTTTTCAGATCCTCTTATCCTTCCATTTATGGAGATTAGCAGGAGGTCAAATTAGTGAAATGATTACAACATGCAAGAACATTCCATAATAATAACAGGGGTATTATAGAGGATGCTGCCCTAGAAGCCTGATATTAATGCATTCACTGTCAAGTTAATTCTTGTATCTGAATTCTGAGGTGCAATGTTCAGAAAGATATTAGGATATATATTTGAAATATGTTGCGACTATGTTGTAAAAAGTATTATCTATGTTTTATAAAATATTATCTATGTATCTATATCTATCTATATCTATATCTATCTATCAATATATTCAAATATATATGACTTCTGATTTTACTCTTTAACCAATAAACCCTGATAAAACACCCCCGATGTGAAAACAATAAAATTGGTGTTTATTAGATAAATACTGGAAAAAACCCCATGTCCCCTAGTACTCTTTCACCTTCCTTTGCCTACCTAGGTTTCTCTGCTTCATTTTTGTGCCTTTTTCATGCTAATGACTCCTCAGCTGCACAAAAGTATGTATTTGATTTGACTGGAAAAGGTACTTAACAATAGTATTTGTGCCGCAAAAACTCCTTATAAACACCAATATCTGGTATCCACAAAGAATCCCTAATTAGCTAAAAAATAAACACTTAAATTTACAAGTATAAACATCTAAAATCAGACGCCCTGATCTTAATAATTTATATTGGGGTTCAATCACTAATTTTGTGGATTTGTATCTGTATTTATTGTCCCCTACTTTGTAACTACTAACATACAACTGCCAGCAACATAAAAAAATCTTACCTCACTTATGAGGTGAAGGACTGAAGTTCATAAGCATAAAGGAACGGCTTTGTAGGAGACAATTATGTTGGCGACACCTTGATAAAAGACTAACAAGTATAAGCAAGAATTTAAAATCGGAAACATTTGTAAACAAGAAAAATGTAGGCAAAACCTAATCAGACAGCGATCACCTGCTGTTTACCTGATTCTGTGTTACTAATGGGACGCCTCACAAAATTTCAAATAAAGAACTTGCTCTTTGGGAAGCGCGAGCTGAGGTACCGGTAATGCTGCAGGAAAATGTAAAAGAAACAAGGATAGGGCAGATATTCCGAGCATTCACTATATATGTAGTTGATAAATAAGAAGAAAAGCACAAGCTCGCATCAACTTACTTGCTGGCTACGAAACCCCTTTTGCAAGAGTGGGTTCTCCGACCGGTCCCGCCAGTGAAAAATTGCTGAAAACCAAAAATAATGTGTGACTACATCTGTGAGGAAAATAAACAAAATGAATGCAGGGCCCGGCCACGCAAGTAACTCCTGATTTTTTACGCATGCAGGTCTTTTAAAATTTGGGTGTTTACACGTGCAGGCCATCGAAAATTTGGGCTTATGATTTCTTATAACATGCATCTGTTTATATATGTGTGGGGAAGAGCAACAATAGCATGTTACTTCTAGCTGAGGAAGTCTTTGATGTATAGACAGCCATAAGTTCAACTATTTGGCTTTTAAACATATTCAAATGCTTTGGCATTAATTACGGACATTAGTTTATCATATTGAGATAGTTTTTAAACAATTGTTGTAAGAAGACAATTTGATGTCATACATAACATTCGGGCTGATACAGTAAGGACGCGTAAGAAACAGTGCGGCAGTGCCGGGCGCCCGCTCGTTTGCCGCGCGCATATTTTGGTTCACATACCGCTCGATTCAGTATTCAAATTAGACACAAATCCAAGCGGTGTCCAAAGCACGTCAATGAAGTGGTAGGCGCTCGTAATCCATTTTACTGTATAGAGCGGTATGCAGCGCCTATACAGTATCCAGGGTGCGCTGGTACCTGTCCTTTGAAATGTCATTACAAATGTCATTTGAAATGTCATTTGAAATGCCATTCCACCAGGTAAGTGGATGGTTCTATTCTACAGACCCCACTGCCTTGAGCGCCCGGCCGGACGTCCAAGCCGTGACCTTGGACGTCCAGCCGGTCGCTCAAGGCAGCAGTGCCTCCGATCATGGACGCCCAGATACAGGTGGGAAGGTCCATGAACGGACGCCGCGACCTTGGACGTCCGAGGTCGTGGCTTCCATTCATGGACCTTCCCGTCTGTAGGCACCGCTGCCTTGAGCACGCGGCCGATCATCCAAGCCATGACCTTGGACATCCGGCCGGGCGCTCAAGGCAGCAGTGCCTCCGATCATGGACGCCGCGACCTTGGACGTCCGAGGTCGCGGCTTGGACGTCCGGCCGGGCGCTCAAGGCAGCGGACGTCCAAGCCGCTGAAGGCACCGCTGTAGGCAGATGTAGGCACCGCTGCCTTGAGCGCCCAACCTTGGATGTCCAAGCCGAGGGCTGGCGAGCGAATCCGCTAGTCTCTCTATATTATAAAAGTATTAGGGATGCTGGGCGATCATGTCAGCATGCTCACGCACTACTACACACACAGGCGGGCCTCGCATTTCGAGCATTTCTCAACCGCTGTCCGGTACAAAGCTGACTGAACACCATACTATTGCCAGGGACAGGGTAGGCGGTAAATATTCAGGTTAAAGACGCGGTAAATGAGCTGGTTAACAGGGCGATAATTTGGGCGCACGTTACTGTATCGGAGGGAATAGCTAATCCGATCATTAACATGTCATATACTTGCGGCGGGCGGAAAGGGATACGCGTCCTTTTCGGCAAGCGGTAAGGACGCGTAAAAGCCGATACTGATTCGCAGGTACGCCTTACGCGTCCAAAACATGCGTCCAAAGCGGGTTAAAAACCGGGTAACCACGGCCACGCTTTACTGTATCGGCCCAATTGTATTTAGTTACAAATGCATTAGATTAGTTCACATTAGGAACTGCTCATTTATTTTATGTTATTATCTAAACAATTTGTGAATAAAGCTTTTTCATTTTAATTTAAGCAAAACAAGACAAGACATTTCAATTATAAAATAGATCAGGAGTGGCCATCTCCAGTCCTCGAGAGCCACAACAAGCCAGGTTTTCAGGATATCTGCAATGAATATGCATGAGATAGATTTCCATGCACTGCCACCATTATATGCAAATCTATCTCATGTATATTCATTGCGGATATCCTGAAAAGCTTGCCTGTTTGTGTCTCTCGAGTACCAGAGTTGGCCATCCCTGGAATAGACATTAAATAGCATTAAATTATACTCCATTTGCAAACTTCAGTTCTTTAATCATTAGAAAATATTGATCTAGAGGTTAATGTCCTGGCTAGGTGAAAAGCCCTTGACTTCAGAATGATCTACCTGCTACAGTTAGGACATTAACTGCTGGCTGATGTGCTGTCCTGGTGTACAATGCATGCCTTTTTACTCTTCAAAGTCATCAACGATAAGAGGTATTTTTACTCATAGACTTCTGTTTAATGATTAAGGACCTGCTTTTCGTAGATTTATATCACATAAACACAGGGAGAGCAATTTTCCAAAGATCTCCACTGGTAAAACAGTGCTCTAATCATGGAAGTGGCCTGTCTTAAAACTGTTTGCCTGATATGTGGGTAAACCTGTGCACGCTTGTCATGTTCGCGTATAAGTGTACCTAGACTTCAGGAAGGCATTCCCGAGGGCAGGGTTGGAGAGGGACTTGCATTTACATACATGCTTTTGCATTTTCAAAGGTAGGCATGTGAATTTCCTTATTTTTATTTATTACTAGCGGTGGCCAGCCACGCATTGCAGTGGCAGAGTCAGGTTCTTTTCCCCCCCCCCCCCCTTCCCCTTGCTCATATACCTCAGTCACACATCGTCCTCCCCCTTGGTCACTTTCCTCCCCTGTCCCCACTCCAACTCTCTCCCCTCACACCCCTCCCCCTTTGGTCACTAACCCCCCCTTCACTCCCCTGTCCTCACTCCAACTCTCACTCCTCACACTCACCTCTCCCCTCTTTGTCTCTCCCCTGACACTCACCGCCCCTTCATTCTCCCTCCCCTCTCTGTCACCTCTCCCCGCCTACTCCCTACCCTTTCGTCAGTGACACCACACCCTCTCTCAATCTCCTTCCCTGATTCGCCCCGAACCGCCCCCGGACACGCCCCGGACATGACCTTCCCTGCCCCTTTTACGAAGCCCCGGGACTTACGTGCGTCCCGGGGCTGTGCGCGCGCTGGTGGCCTATGCAAAATAGGCGCGCCAGTGCGCGAGTGCTCTGCGCGCGTAAATCCGGCCGGATTTACACGCGCAGGGCCTTTAAAATCCGGCCCATAGAGAATAGCCACTGCCATTAGCAATGGTAACATGGAATAGACTTAGTTTTTGGGTACTTGCCAGGTTCTTATGGCCTGGATTGGCCACTGTTGGAAAAAGGATGCTGGGCTTGATGGACCCTTGGTCTGACCCAGTATGGCATTTTCTTATCTTCTTATGTTCTTATGTTCACACTAGGAAGGGCTCCTAAATGCTCTGCACGTATTCCAGCCTCCTTTAAGTCCCCTCCACTCAGTGTCAACCTGCTGCCTCTTGTCATCACATCTCATCTTTTACTCAATTCTGCTGGTGTCTCATCTCATCTCAGCTCCTGTAACTGCTGCCTCCAAGCTGCTGGTGTCTCAGCTCCTGCAACTGCTGCCTCCATGCTGCTGGGATCTTATCTCATCTCAGCTCCTGCAACTGCTGCTTCCATGCTGTTGGTGTCTCCTCCTGGGCCTCCTGCCTCGTCCCTACTGCTGGACCTGCTGGACCTCCTGCCACATCCATGCTGCTGGGTCTTCTGCTGCCCCTGCTGCATTCATGCTGCACACTCCAGTCCTGATCCTGCTGCCTTCATGCTGAACTTTGCTGCTGTGGCCCTGAGGCTGTCCCCTTCAGTGCACTCTTTCAACGTGGACTGTCTGGGGCTTTTGGGTTTACAGCACATAGTAGTGCTGCTGTAACCTCTAACATTACAGCAGTACTGTAGTTATTGGGGTGCCACTTCTGCTTTCTCTGTTTTTAGTTGTAATCATGATTGTGCATTAAGGATAAGATGCTAAATCTGTATATGTAATGTTGCCATTTCAATGTATTTTTGTACAGGTGTACACAGAATGTGCAGGTCATGAAATGTACAATGTTTTTGTTTTGTGCTATTTCCTATCTTGCCCTTGCATAATGTGATTACCTTATTATCTTTATTTCTAACTTTATTTCTAACAGTGCACTACATGTGTTTGGTAATAAAGTGGTCACTTAAAAAAGAAATGTCCTCGTTGTCTCCTTTCATTGTGTGTTTTTTGTGTTAACAGTTGAGATGGTTAAAGGTTTGTCCTCCACATGACCTTGCATGCTAGAATGCACTGGCACATTCCTACTTGGCACTTATCTAGCAGACAAGACAATCTGGCCTTGGCCATACCACAGAAACCTCAGTGTATGCTAGTAAGGAAGACAGCCAGAGGTTAAGAAGAAGCTCATAACTGGGGGCCTTCAACATTGCCTCTTGTTGCCTTCTTCATACAAACTGTTAGCTAATGCCTGCTTACAAAGGCCTGTATGTGACATGCAGAGTTGCTTCATGGCCAACACTGAATCTTGTGTACATGTACAACATGTGTGGCGGTAACTGGAAGTTAAGCATCTTCTCACAAGACTAGATATTCTGCCCCCTTTTTGGTGTCAGAAATAAAAGTATGTGTGAACGCTCCATTTGTAGCTTTCATTGTTAACCTAATATGATGTGCCTTTGCTGAGTGTAGTGACACAGTGTCAGGTGCTGTGTGACAAGTGGGGAGGAGTGAGGTACTACTGTGTGGTCCATAATGTCCACAGGTGAATAGCAGAGGGCATAGAGGGCTGGTGCTAGTGCTACAGACCAGGCACACTTCCACAGACTGCTTGCCACCCCTGTAATGGCATGGCTTGGGGGTTGGTATAATATGTGTGAGGTAAGGATTGACCTTGCAGGTAGCATCCAGATCCCGAATGTAGCCCACTACAGAGATGGCAGTCAGTCTGTGGAAGTGTGTCTGCTCCCCCGCATCAGTCCTCTACACCCTGTGCTATTTGCCTGTGGATATTGTAGACCACACTGTGATACCTGACCCCCTCCTCCCTACTTGTCACATAGCAGCTGTCACTCTGTCCCAACACTCAGCAAGTACACAGCGGTGTAGAGATGAGCTTCGTTTTTTACTACCGGGTCATTTTTTGAGTCAGACGCTTCGGGGTAAAGTTCGTTTTTCTTCGGTTCGTTTTTTGGGAAAACGAACAAAAAACTAAGCGGGAAAAACGAAACCGGCCCCAAAAACGATGTGGGAAAACGAAGCTCAAAAAAACCCACCCCAAGCATTAAAATTTACTATAAAACATTAAATACAACCCCCCCACACACCATCCCGATCCCTCCCCAAGACTTACCAACATCCCTGGTGGTCCAGCGGGGTCCTGTGAGCGATTTGTCCCTCCGTCCCATCTGGCCTGCCTCGCTCAAAATGGCTTGTTTGTCATCAAACTACATTGAGGTCTGTGTCTGCTTCTCACTAAGGGCCCAATTGAATAAGGCATTTCTCCCATTCTGTGTGTGTGGCTAAAATGCTTTACATGACGCCCTAAGTGCTAATGAGTTAGTCAGAATCCTTCCTAGCCAAAAATCAGTAGCTGGGACCTAAACAAATGCTGTTAGTTGCATACATTACACCTACTTAGTGTGAGGTAGTGGCATGGGCTCCTGAAGGGCCTAGGTTGCACTAAATGCATGTCTAGTAAGACCACGACACAGAAAGGCCATCAGCCATCATGGCAATGACATGACAGCTCTTGGAGCAGTAGGGCTATGCATTCTGCAGTATGTGCCCTTTACTATGTGGGCAGCTAGTAGGCTCATTACCTTTTCAGCTGACAATATTTTCTCTACCCATAATGCAATACACATACAACTTCCATGCCAGTGGAGCCACAGACCTGGCCTGCTCAGAAAAAGCAGTTGAAGTGACTTACAGCACATGATGCTCAGTCTAGAGGATAGCAGCTCTTCCTGAATCCCCAGAAGTGGTGACACACATGTGCATCAGCAAGGACATGCACATGAAAGCATGGAAACGTCTGCAGAGATGTTGGCAATGGAACTTTCTGCAAAACTATTTGGGGCAGGACTGCTCAACCTTTGTGCTTTCATGGTGTTTAGAGATCACTGCTGCACTGGAAGAGCTTGTAGGTATAGGTAAAAGGACTATACTCAGCATATGTTAACTGTACATATATATGTGCATACACCTGCACCACATGAATGTCATTGATGCATAAGGCACAATGGCCTTGCACGTATGTGACATCTTCCTATCCAAGTAAGACTACGTTGAGGGGAGAGTTGAAGGCAGGATGTTCAAACACACCTTACTGTTGGCCTGTATGACATAAACCTTTGCTCTTGATATATGTGGATGCTGTAAGAGTGGTTAGAAAATATACTGTGACAGTGACATGTCATAGGTCATTGCAAATGACAAGTGAAAAGGGGACACTATCTGATCCCTAATCCTGCCTTCACTGAGCATGATGTGCATCCTGCTGTAGGCTCACCAAGAAGCCAATGCAACATACATGACATCATGATGGACAAGGGCTTCATCTTTTTCACAGTATTATTTATAAGTTTCATCACTAGGTATAGTCGGGTGCATGTGTGTTGGGGTGCATGCAAACACCAAGAGGAAGGTTAGCTTGTAAGGAGCTGTGAGCATAGTATCTATGGCGCCATATAGCACGGGCGCTTTCAGCAAAGCTATAATGGAAGGGATGTAACTACAGCACTGTGATGTATGTTCAATTTTTGTGAATGGTAAAATCCAGTGCTGGCTAGGAAGCCAAAATATGCAGGCATTTCCTGTGATTAGCCTATAGGTTTGACAAGCCTAATCAAGACTATCAATACCTGCATGCATGGCAGTAAGACCAGGACTGGATCTACATATGCTGTCAATGTGGATGCAGTTGCAATTCCTAGTCTGCAGTGGCTCTTTAAGTGCCGAGGTTGTGATGTCAGCTCTGTGTGGCCATGGCCATGTGACAGTAAGTAGACCCAATACAGGGGGAGCACCTCACATACACACGTGTGCGATAACACCCTAACGTGAATTGAAAAATGACCCTGTAAGTTTGTAAAGAAGCTCTGTAAGGTAGCTTGCATTGGAATACTTTGGGGTTGATTTATTAATGGCCTGCACCAGTTTGCCCCCTTGTTTTACCCATGGAAAATAATGGATTTTTTTGTTGTTAAATCTGATGCAAGGTTTGCATGAGAGCAGAATTGACACAAACCTTTGATACATCGGTCCTGATGTTTTAGGAAAAGAAAGTTAAGTGATTAGATAAGATAGTGAGAGGTTGCTAAAAGAATCAGTCCAGGACTTCTAGACTATTAGTACAGTATTTAATGACTACTGTATACACCCAGTCCATAATAGAGGGATATTTTCATCAAACCATTTATCTGTTCATTTCTGGCATGAAATGCACTATTGCTAGGCTAACTCTCTCACCTGTACATAAGCTGTGCATTAACGCTGAACCCATTCCTGCAGATACCACACTCATGAAAACCTTCCTGCCATAATTTGAAGAGCAGTCACAGTGAGTTCAGTGCAAAATTATGTGTGGTTTCATTTAATATGAAATTTAGGGAGTGATTAATTTAAAAATCACATTATTTTCAGTGGCAGGATACACTGATACAAACCTTTAATAGATCAGCGCATCCATGTCCATACTGTATATAAAGTATAACATGAGATGTTATAACAATGAAAACCAAGGATAGTTTTTTTAATTAATATGATGGTGAATATTTCTTAAAAGGCTAATATTTCTTTAATCCAAATCATCATGGCACTTACAGATTCAGCAAGCTACTGCTTTGTTATGTGGGGGAGATCAAAGGTCATGGCATGGTACAATGAAAGTTGAAGGCACAAGACAGTCGGGATGCCAGAGAAGCTACTGGAATGCCATTTGTTTTATATGGCTGGATAGAAAGCGAGCTTGCCATGACTTTTGACTGGATATTAAAAGGCTAGAAGCCATTATGGTCCTTGTCTGGCAGGCCCATATAATATCAGTGCGCAGAATACAGGTGCTCATGATTGAGAGCCCGCTGTCGTAATGCGAGCCGATCGACCTCTCCGGGGTGCCCGATGCAATATGTAAATGGGCTGCCACAGTAAAAAAGGCGCTAGGGGAAATTGTGTGCCCCTAGCGCCTTTCTTGGCAACGGGTGACCAGGAGAGGTGGCTTCCAGCTGGTTTGGAATATGGATGCTCAGTTTTATGAGCGCCCCTTTTCCTAACCTGAATGCAGGCGCACTTCTTTGTTTTCATGTTTTTTGCACAGTTCTAGTTTTTCATTTCCTCCAACTTAATATCACCACGATATTAAGTCAGAGGAAGTACAGAAAAGCAGTATTTTCTAGAGATGTGTATCGGAACTGAAATCTGAACCGATTCTGGTTCCGATTCACATCTCTAGTATTTTCTGCTTTTCTGTACACATCTTGGGCTCCACAAAAATTAAGACCCCTCTCTGGTGCAGGCATTTATTTTGGAGAGTAAAAATGTGCGATTCAGGTGCACATTTTTTTTTTTTTTTTGCATTGGGGACAATAGCAAATAGCCTCTTTAATGTGAATTTTTCATGTGATGAGTGCTATTAGCTATGCGCTCTATTGGATGTGCATTTTGGACACGCTAACCCCTGTTTTGCATCGGCGGTTATGGACACGCTTCTAAAATGTGCGGCCAATTGCGTGTTGAACCGTGCGCTATGGCCAGCGTATGGTATTCCATCAGCCTGTAGATAATTTAATTTCATTTTCATTTAAAAATACTTATATACCGCTAATGTAACCAAAGTGGTTTACAACAGAACATACATAAAATTAAGAAATCAAACAGTACATAATCCATAAATTACTTCACATAAAATAGCCTCTTAAATCTCTGTGCATTGCCTCTGAACCCTGCCTTCCTACTTAATGCTTCCCAACCTACATACAATCAAAAATTTGATATCAGTTCACCAAAAGCCTGTCTGAACAACCATGTTTTGAGTCCTTTTCTAAAAAGGCTTTTTTGTCATTTAATAACCTTAAGTTCTCTGGCATGGTGTTTCACAATAAAAGGCCTGCCACAGAGATGGCCCTCTCCCTATCTATACCCAAGTGAGCTTGCCTTATCGTGGGGATAGATAACAAGTCTCTATTGGCAGACCTTGAGTTACATGAAGGTGGTTGCAGGTGAAGCCTTACTCCTAACTAGGAAATGTTACCATTATGAACTATCGTATGTAATAGAGATAATATTTTATATTGCACTCTATACTGAATTTGCAACCAATATAAAGTAATTAAAACAGGAGTTATGTGATCGTAATCTACATGCACCAGTGAGAACTCTGGCTGCTGAATTCAGCAGCAGCTGCATTGGTCTGATAATATTTGCAGGGACCCCTAAAAACAGCGCATTACAATAGTCTAAGCCCACAAAGATCATAGTCTGAAGCACCAATCTTAAATTTTCATGATCTAAAAAGGGTTTTAAGTTGCTTAACAATCTTAGGCCTAGATTCATCATTTTTGCGATAAATATAGCAAGAATAGTGCTCACGATAAAAGGGGGCGTGGTTAGGGTAATTTTCCAGGTATGGCATCGCATAGCTTTATTACCACAATGTGAGTTAAATTTTCACATTGAAGGCTGATGCCTAGACAGGCTTTTATTGCATTTTGAGCTGCCAGAGAGAGAAAGAGAGAGAGAAGCTCACCAAAAAGTTCACAATTTTACCACTCTAAGAGGAGGCACTAGTAACTTGTGGGGTGAATTGAGGTTTTGGACACAGTTACCATCAGTGAAGATTTAACGTGACTTGGGTGATGAAAGGTGAAAGGAGTAAATTTGTTCCATGTTCTCTCTATCTTGATTAAAGCTAGGTAGAGAGTACATTAAGCTAGGTAGAGAGAACATGGAGCAAATCTATTCTTCTTTCACCTTTCATCACCCAAATCACATTAAATTTTCACTGATGGTAATTGTGCTGTTCGTACGTATGACTGTGCATGTTAAACTGCCCCCCAAAACCCAATTCACCCCACAAACCTCACCCTGAGTTCATAATACTCCCTCTTTCAGTGGTATAAAAAGTTCAAAAATAAGTGGGTAACCATAGAGGTCCTCTCTCTTTCTCTCTCTCTCTCCCCCAAAATCAAAATGGGACTTGCAACAAATGTTGTTTTTTACTGTAATGTACAGCTATCGCAGGCATAATGCCAAGAAAAAAGGTGTAGTTATTTCCAGTGTTAAATATGGTGATAGCATTTGTTACGTTATCACACAAGTTAAACAGCCCACATTTCCATTTAATCCTCCCACTTGAATACATTTTTAAAACTGGAATATGCATTTTGCAATGCAATATTTTTTGCATGCGTTATCATGGACGTTAGGGTCCTAATGTCTGCGATAATGCCCTAACGTGATTTGGTGAATGACCCCCTTAATTTGTAATTTTTGCATTTCGTAGTTTGCGAGCTCCCCCTGCAAGCTGCCGCCCTTATCTGTCTGGCTGGACCCCTGCAGTGCCTCCCTGATACCACCAGACCATTCTCTCCTGCAGCATGGCAGGACGCCGCTTTCCAGCGTGGCAGGATGACGCTGTCAGTTTTGCAGTGAAACGCCATCAACGTGCTTCCCAGGCATGCACACACCCGACAGCCCCTCATTTAAAGGACCCATGGCTGGAAAAGACCAGTGGCACCCCGTGATGACCTCACAAGGAAAGGCCTATAAAAGGCTACCGATGCATCTCCTCCTCTCCTTGGCAACAAGTCTCCTACAGTTCTTGTAGTGTGCGTTGCCTCAGGTTCCCTGCCTGCATCCGACCTCTAGTTCCTGGGTTCCTGTCTTTGGTTCCTGGTCTTCATTCCTGTCTTCAGTTCCTGGTCTTCGTCACAGCCTTCTGCTCCTCTAGTCTTCATTGTCATTGCTCTTCAGTTCTTCTGGTCAGTTCTTCAGTTCTTCTGTGTTTCACATCTCCTTGTGTGCCCACCTGTTCTGTTCCTTGCCTCCCTATTCTGCCTATCCATCCCGCCTTCCCTTGGATGGATACTCAGTGTTGACCTTGGCTTGCTTCCTGGACCTTCCTTGATCGCTGCCTGCCTCAGATCTCTGTCTGCCTCCTGGACATCCCTGAATGCTGCCTCCCATTGACCCAAGCTTGCCTCTGTGTTTGCTTGCACATTCCAGAGTCTTCAATGGATATTCTGACCATCAGCAGAGGCCCCCTGTTGAACCTGGCACCCAAAGGCTCAGCCCGAGGTTGTGTAGGCAAAACTCCAGCTAGGCCTCTGCCTCACCTGACTCCACCAGCTGACAATGGGATCCTGCAAAACTCCACCCTGCAGGTTGCAACAACTCATTAAATCATGAAAGATGATTCAACCAATGATATTTTTATGGGAAAGAAAACTGGATATCATCTGCATAGATTCTAAAATTCAAACCCAAACCATCTAAGCTTACAGAGAGGATATATATATATATATATATATATAGCAAGCAAAAAATATGGCACTATTCACTCTACTAGTGCTGAAGCTTATATACAAACAAACTCCCCAACATACAACAGTCGGAGTTAATAAGCACTATTATGATGTTTAATAAGTCGTTTCAAAAATGTGGTTTTTTTTGAAAATATGAAATTTTATTAATAACTTCAACCAATTCACTAATAATTTATGTGAATAAATATATTACAAACCATGAAATATTTCATACATGCTAAAATCCTCACTAAACCCATTAGTTTTGACCCTCCATCCTCTCCTAATTCTACCCTCAATCTGACCCTGATCAAACTAAATGTTCCCTCTTCTCATTGATGTTATAACAGGTCTGTATAAAGAAATACACCACTTTGTGCTTCAACAATCTTATATCATATATCTTCAATCACATTCCTTAATTCACACAATTAACAGATACTAGTGGTGTATATCCTTTAGATGGGATGAAAAGTCATCTAAAGGATATACACCACTCCACTTAAGCACCCAACTACGTTTTCACTCTTCAACTAGACCTATCAGAGGAGCTTATAAAGGCACACTCTATGTTCCTTCAACAATATCCTTACATCAGAAACGTACCATTTCTTTAGCAGGACCTGTCCAATGGAACATGCTCCCACCAGACATCCGCCTTGAGATCTGCTTTGCTTCCTTCAAAAAGAAAATTAAAACCTGGCTCTTTAGCCAAGCTTTTCCAGAACTTTGATTATTTTTACCTCCAGCTATCAAGATTTTCTCACCATCGCAATCCCTTTTGCAGATCACATTTATCTTAGACAATTACGCCTTATTTTATGATTTGATTTCTCAGAGACTTTGCAAGTTTATCAGTGTTATTATTCGAATCTGTTTTCCATGTTTTCCAAGTTCTATAACCTTGTTATATGTACCGCCTCTTGGCATAATTTTTATGTTTCAATGTAAACCGATGTGATCTGTATTTTAATACAGGAACACCGGTATATAAAAATCTAAAAATAAATAAATAAAATTCTAGATTTGTTTTTGATAGGTCAGTTGTCAATTAAAATTAACAAAAGAAATAGCATTCCCCTTTATTCTTATCAAGATTATGAACTTCCTGTTTCACTAATGATGCTTAGTATGAATCTAAGATGAACCCCATCTTCTATAAGAACAAATTAGAAAAAAAAAAAAAGTATGAATACCTTTATCTGTTTTTATAATCCTCTTCTTTCCCTTCTTCCCTTTATTTCTTTTTCTGCCTTCTTCTTCCACTTCTCTCTTCCTCTATAACATTATCACTTCCAATTCTCTCCTCACTATAGCCTACTTTCTCCCCTTGCATTTTTTCTTTATCTCTGCATCCACTCTCTCCAGCCTCCCCCCCCCCCCCCCCCCCCCGTTTCTGCCTCTCACATTCTCAGTCCCATCTTCCATCTTTTTCTTGGCTCTATCACCTTTCCAGCCTTCCCCCTTTTTGAATCTTGCCCACTTAGCCTCTCTTTCCCTCTCTTGTCTTCTCTCCCAGACACTGACTCCTTAAGCAGCAGGGAGGTGGTCATACCAGACTTCATCAGATAGTTGTCAGATAGAAGTAGCACAAGAACACTAAAGATCTTAAGCTTAGCAAGCCAGCAGTGGCACGTGCCGGAAAACCATTAGCTCCACCTCTGCTGACCTCAGATGTGATGCCTCCACCTCTCTCAAGCCCAGTGTGAAACCACTGTCTCTACCCCTGCTAGGCCAGGACATGACATCTCCTCAGAAACCTACTGGAGGAACAGTTGGTGTCTTCAGGAGGAGCCTGGATTTCTTTGGTACAGAAACCTAGTTTGAGTAGCAGTCAGTGTCAGCTTCTTTGGGGCGGAGCCCTGCTGGAAGACCATTGTGGGAAGATCTGAAGCATCAATGGATTGACATCTTCAGAGGTGACAAAGAGATTTTGCCATAAATTGAGGTGAGGTTTTGGACATGGGGAAAATATCCAGAAAATCCCCTTTCTTATATTTGGGCCAAAATGGGAAATCATGATAGTGATCTGCTGATATTTCTCTATGGCATACAGTATTTATAATGATAATGAAGCTAGCTTGAACACCTAAAGCAGGGGTGTCAAACTACAATTATCGAGGGCCACAAACTGAGTTGGGTTTTCAGGATAATCCTGATGAATGCACATGCAATATATTTGCATAGGTAAGGACCTCTGGGATATCTTACTAATGCTGTGCCCTATTTAATAGAACATGTTATTTATGTAATATACAGAGGTAGTATAGTCAATTTGTAAGAATACACCTTTGGGAGGTTACCAGAATGAATTGTTCCTATGTAGAAACTCCTAGAATTTTCTAGAATGTTCAGTGTGAGTTTTCTCCTAATATGCACAGACAGCATAGGCATTGTTATGTACAAGAGGAATAACTGAAGGTCAAAGGAAAAGGGCTTGTAGGGTTTCTAGTTTTGGAGAGCAAAGCAGGGGAAAGCAAAGTGAAGATTTCCATTACTAATTGTTCTCTAGGTCTAAAGGCCATAATCAGGAAAAGAAATAAGATTTCCTTCTTGTAGAAGAGAGTTCTGTCTCTGAGTTCAAGTGAACTCTAATTTTGGTTTTCAGAAAGGGATCTGGCAATATACAACTGCCTGCTGTGAATGCTTCTGGAGAAAGTTTTCCTTGCTGATCTGTCCAGTCAGTGTGACCAAGTGCCAACAATTTGGACGGAGAGGAGTTTGTGCACACATGGTAATCACCCTAAAGAGGAGAAAGGAGAGTAGATTGTCCTGTTAAGCAGGGCCATCCTTTGGGGAGGTGTGAACCTGGATCCTGCACATTAGAGGGCCACACACCAACATCCAGATTGACAGTGGAACAGACCAGAAGTGATAGGAGCTTCTGGACTGATCTGCATCTACAATGCTCCCACTGCTACTTCCTGCCTCTCTCTGTTTCTCTCTTCCTCCTTCATTGAGGCCATTTGCGGTGGTGACTTGGCAGACCTTTCCAGGTTGGTGGCGCGCTATTGGCCCATGTCCGAGGGGAATAGAGAGGGGTGCTTTAGGGTGAGCCCTGCTGCTAAGTCATTAGAATCTACCACCAAGGGGTGTGAAACTGCATTTGTGGAAGTCTATAAACCAGTCTGCTGTTTAGGATATCCCTTCTGAATGTACATGAGCTGAAAGTGCATACAAAAGAGGATTAGAAATGAATCTTCTCCTCTGCTCCAGAAGAAACCTGCACTTCTCAACCCTCTTGCTCATAGGAGGGTGGATACACATTTAATTGAGCCAATGCATTCAAATAAATGTAATTTATATTCATTAAGGATATCCTGAAAACCAGACGGAGTTGCAGCTCTTGATGATTGCATTTTGATGCTTGAGGGCTAATTTTGTAATGGCCTGCCTAAACCTGAAGTCAATTATGCCCATGCTTTACACCAATTTTCAAAGGAAAAGTACCTTAGTGCTTTCCATTTGCAAACTATCCCAGCAAACCTACCTGCACCCAATTACACCTCCTAATATGTGCTCAGTGTTTTTTCTGGGAAAATGTCCAGGCATACTTTAGAAAATAAAATGCAAAACTGTGCATGTAAAGTGCAAAGCCCTCCCGAACCCTGACCCTGGATGCTTCTGCACACTGCGGGTAAACTTACATGTAGTCAGGACAGATGCCCATAAGCTTACCTGCATATTAGGTGGGCACGTTTGTAAAAGACCATTTTTGCATGTAAAGCACTGTGTGACCTGAAGAAAGGGTTTTGACTATGACCCTCCCTATGACTAGGCTTAGGCAGGGGAATTTAAAAAAAAAAAAAAAAAAAGATTTGCCCATGATAAAATACACTGGGTTGTTTTTTTTTTTTATTACAGTTCATGAGAAAGGTTAAAAAAATAATAAGCTGAAAATGTTTAGAATAGAAACAGAGAATATGAGTATGGGTAAAGACCACAAGACCCATCTACTCTGCTTATTTTCCCGCCTCTGCTATTCTCCTGGAATAAAACCAAAAGAGGAAGCAATGGACTTAAGAAAGAGGCAATTTGCAAGTTTGAGGAATTTGCCAGCTCTGCTACTTTTCCCATGTTTCTTTTCTTTTTTTTAGTTATTTATTTTTCTACTTCGATATAGGCACTGCTCTAGAATAAGAAGTGAACACACTTGTTCATGGCCGCACCCTTTGTTTTAATAACGCCTCTATCTTGAGTCCATTCTGTAGCCCATGCTATATTAATGTTTTAAATACATTCATATAATGCCGTCTTCGGGTTCTCATAAGTATTAGGGCCGAGCCATCCTGATTCGTTGACATTTATAATGGGGGTTAAATGACTAGGAATCAGCTTTCAAAAACTTCAGACAGTAGTAACTCCTCTGGAGAAATGTATCAGAGATAATAAAGGGGAGTTTGATGATTTTACTTGCTTTTTACTCCTGAGGTACATACAATTTTACTCCTTTTAACAAGGAGTTTAGCACACAAAAAAAAAAAGGTGTGCAGAAATGTGAAGAAAAAGGAGCCATGCAATTCATTTGCACTCCTCCAGGTAAATCTCATGCTAATGAAGGCATTAATAGTTACTGCTTCCCAGTTCAGAGAGGGGCGGAGGCTTAACTCAGGTTTCCTAATGCTGGAAATGTAATTTCTGCTCTGAGGTGGCTTAAGATTTCTAAGGCTAGTGTTGGTCTATAGGGGTGAGCCTGCAGTTTAAGGGGCAGGGGTCTTGAGATTTCTGTGCAGAGACATGCTTTGTGTATTTGTATACAAAGCATTTATGTTTTGTGCACACCACTTTTCTGCCCCTAACTCATTCTTTGATCTCCCAATTTTTATGAGCACACTTTTTATGCTCTTAACTCATGTTCTTTGTGTATCGTTTTTAGGAGCACAGACCATCTTTTCTGCACACAGCAATGGATGTGAACCATGTTTTGTGCATGATAAACATATTTTTTGTATGCACATTTTAAATCTCTTTATGCATTTGCATAGTTTACTGCCTCAGCAGTTAACTCTTTTTTTAGCATGAGAGGAAAGAAAATGTTTGTTGAAATGTATTGTATTGTTACCTAAACAAATATTTTACTAGCATTACTGCTTTAAGGCAACCCTCAGTCTTTGGGGATAAAATAACTTTCAAAGTTGAGCAGCTTTTCAAAGCCAATGTGACCCAAATTTGCCTCTGAGTTTCAGTGGCTGTAAATTAGAAGTACAAAAATCAAATGGCACTCTCCCCCAATAATTCATTTTCATGCAATTAGAATATTATGTGCTATCAAGAAATGAAAACATCCTGCATTCAGGTGGTAAAGCAGTCCCACCAGCCTTCCCTTAAAAAGGCAGCACTATTTCCGAGGCTAGGGGTAATAGTGCTGCTTTGTAATTATGCTGATAGTGTTGGTACTAACACTTTGACAATGATCTCCACAGGGCTCTTATTGTTTTTCCAACAATATTTTTCATGTTATCTACCAGAAACATCTTTGGAAAATAAAATCCTTGCTGACAAGACTCTTAAGTATCAGTATCTTTGAGTGTCAATAAGAAGTCTCATATCTTGAACCCACCTTCAGTAACTTCCACCAACCTGCACTAAGAATGGGGACTAGACAGATGAAAATTAAAGCTGACAATAATCAATATTTTAATCCAGGCCACAGGGAAACTAAATCGGCACCAACAAGTTCCATCATAGCAGAAACCAAGTGGTTTGGGGCGGGCAGATTCATATTGGCAGAGAAGAATCAGTGTGTAATATGTTGCCAGATAAATCTGCATCTATGTTCCTCAATCCATCCCTTGAGAATCCCTCAACCAGTCTGGTTTTTCAGAATATCCACCATGAATATGCATGAGATGCATTTCACTGCACTGTCCCCATTGTATGCAATTAGATATATTCATGGTGGATATCCTGAAAACCAGACAGGTCTGGCGATCCTCAAGCACTAGGCTGAGACCCACTCATTTACATTATGTGAAAGTTTTGTACACAAAACTGCTAAGTAATTTGATTTTCTTTAACTTCAATATATCTGATATTGGAATACTGAATGTTATCAGATGCTTAATTTCTTAGTTGACCGTGCCAGATAAAACAGTTATGCATGTGATCATTTTTAATTGCAATGTATCCAATACTGCATTAATGATCACTATTGTAAAATTTATATTTTCTTATCAATCAAGTTTATTTTGTAAAAAATAAAAAGCAATAGCAATATAACTGAAAATCCAAGCACTTTATCATCATGTTAAAAAACTGTCCACAACTTTGTAGGTTTCCTATCTGTTGTACTTCCTCTGAGCAAATAGCTTTTTCCACTGATTTTTAACCTGCAGGGCTAAAGCCCGAGACTAATGTACTAAAGTGCTTAACAGTCACTGTTAATGCTATTAATTAGCTCATAATAATGGTTCATGTTAACGACGTGGATTTTATTCTTAAAAACTACACTCCCCTGAGGTATAGTTACATTTTTTTGTGATAATGTCGCTGTGTTTACTTTTGCACATTTCCAAGCATGTTAGCTTTCAGTGCACTAATATGTAACGAGTTGCTTTGCATAATATTTATTTATTTATTTATTTATTTATTATTTTTATTATACCGAGTTTCATGATATGAATCACATCAACCCGGTTTACAATTAACAATGTGAATAACTGCAGAGAGTAACATGGTAGAAACATTTCCCAATTCGACATCAAATATAATAAGAAACTTAACAAATAAAAACATTGTAACAATATTTAGGATGTGAGAAAGTTACAAAAAAAAAAACAAAAAAACAAACAAGGAAAAATAACTAGGATCTGAAAGGGGAGGAAATTAAAGAAAGAATATTAACATTTTATCCAACTTTTGCATCTCATTACCTCATTTGCATAGATTTTTCATTCAAACTCTTGTGAGCTAATTAAAGCAGGTTAAAAACAGTGTCAACATCGGTAAACTAGATTGCATGAGTTAACTGCACTTTTGGCCAATGTAATAAAACATGAGTTCAATTTTAGTGTGGGATTTTAGTTAACATGCACAATAGAAACCAGTGTCTGAGAGGGAGGGGGTGCTTGGCTTAATTTGTGGGGGAACAGGGTGGGACACAATTCTGGCACTTCTTTTTAGGATTAAGAGGCAGAGCGGCAGGGTTATTCTGCAGGGAAGAGAAGGGGAAGGACTGAACCTCAGCATACAGGGAAAAGCCACTCTGCTCTCTAATTCAGCCCCTCTCCCATCTCTCCTCCTGTATTGCAGGGAACAGAAGGAAGGGGAAGGGGTAATATTGAAGCAGACACTGCAGAACGAAGAACAGACACAATTTGGGGCCAATGCAATACAGTGTGCTCAGCCTAGTGCACAGCTTGTTGCGCGGTTGGACACACGATTTGGACGTGCAAGAAGAACTTCTGATGCAATAATGGGATTAGTGTGTCCAAAACAGTGCATAGCTAATAGCACTCATCACATGTCACAGGGGCTACCGGTGCCATTGGTCAGCCCCTGTCACATGGTAGGAACAATGGATGACCGGACCCCCCCAAGACTTGCCAAAAGTCCCTGGTGGTCCAGCGGGGGGTCCGGGAGCGATCTCCTGCACTCGGGCCGTCGGCTGCCAGTAATCAAAATGGCGCCAATAGCCTTTGCCCTTTCTATGTCACAGGGGCTACCGGTGCCATTGATCGGCCCCTGTCACATGGTAGGAGCACAAGATGGCACCGGCCATCCATTGCTCCTACCATGTGACAGGGGCTGACCAATGGCACCGGTAGCCCCTGTGACATAGTAGGTCAAAGGCTATCGGCGCCATTTTGAATACCGGCAGCCGAGGGCGTGAGTGCAGGAGATGGTTCCCGGACCCCCCGCTGGACCACCAGGGAGTTTTGGTAAGTCTTGGGGGGGGGTGTCAGGAGGGGGGGGTTGTTTAAATTCGCTCCTTTAGACAGCCGAATAATTCGGCAAAGATTTGTTGTATTCGTGGGGACTCGCGATACGTTTTGCTTCCCCACGAATACAATGAATATGGCCCTATACGTTGCGGATTGCCAATTCATAGGGAACGAATGCACACCCCTATTGTCTACCCTCTAACACACCTCCCTGCATTGCTGGGGGATAGCTAATACCTTCTTTAGCACAGGAGTTTTATGCACCCACACTAATTTTAGTGCTGGTTTTAATCCTGTTTTAATGCTCATTGTTTCTGAGTTGAAAACCCTGTTAATTAAATACCTAAGTTAATTTATTGCAGAAAAATAAGGAAAACTGTATGCTAAAACAGGAGTAGAGGCCTGCCCTAATGTCAGCATGCCCTGTTAATTCAGCCCCTTTGAATGCACCTTAACATTTAGAAAGGGGCCGGTGCAATAAAGTCACTTAGAAAGCGGATGCTGGTTAGCGCCCGCTCTCTTAATGCATGCATGGCACCCCAAAGGGGGGTGCCATGCAATATTTAAATTAGGGGGTCGCATTAGCAAGGATGCGCTAGGGTTGCTTGCGCATCCTTGCTAATGTGAACCCAAACAGTTTCCATTCATCATAGAATCATCGCTGAAAGTCTGCCATGGTTATCTTTTAAAATATTTAATATTTATAAGTTCCTTTCTTGTTGTGCAATTTCATTATATTTTTTACTTGAGTAGATGAGGGTATATTTTAATTGGCATAATCTTAAGATTAGCTCTCCACTGAGACTCGGCACAATGTCAACCAGAAATGACTGCCATACGCCAGTCACGAAAACCGATGCCAATAAACCCAGCATTGGTTTTCGTGACTTATTCGCTGAAAACCAATGCCGAGTTTATCATCATCGGTTTTCGTGGCTGCCACCTGTAACCAAAACTGACGCTGTTAAACTTGGCGTCGGTTTTTGTGATGGGCCCTATCGTCAAATTTTTTTTCTTTTATTTCTTTTATTTGTATTCTTTTTTTTTGATGCGCACATCTATTAATGCAGATGACAATTAAATGTGCGTCGGAGACACACATTTTTCTTTTTGCATCGGGATTGAATGCCTAATAGCCTCATTCACATGCATTTGCATGTGAAGAGCGCTATTGCATTCACTCCGCATTAGACGCACGTTGAATAGGCGCTAATCCCCTTATTGCATTAGGGGATTGATTAGCGCTTATTCTACCCGCGTCCAACTGCAGGTGTAAGAGTGCCTCGGCTCAGCGCACCATATTGCATCGGCCCCAAATATATCAATACACTTTAGTATATCAGCCCCATGCACTCTCATTCATTTTCTTTTCACCAGATTTAAAACGTATTCCTAGCCTTGACCCGAATAATATCTGACCTTATAAATGAGCCCCAAAGAATTTTCTGTCACTCATATTTATGGCAAAATAAAGCTTGAAAATATTTTTTTTTCCCCAAGGGCAATTTTCGACCTTAAATAGAGCCATATATGTCTGCTTAAAAGTTTTAAAATGAAATTTGACTTGAAATACGTGTTTAAATTATTTTCTGGTGGTGGTGAATAACTTCTCCGCTATTGTATGTTTATATTTTCAATGACAGGGAAAAAAAGTTGCTGGTTTTTTGTTTTTTTTCCGTTCACCCTGTGGTCTTTCCTAATATACATCCAGAAGCAGATAATAAAAGCTGAAGGTAGGTTTTTGCAGCAACTCTCAGCCCATCCTACAGCTGTGAATGAAGACGGCGGTAACTGTGATGCACCATATGCTGCTCAGCTACTTGATCCAGTGATTTAATGTTCGCATTGTATCGAAGGAAAAAGAAAGAAAAAAAAAAACCAAAAAGGCAGTACTCTGAAGCGAATAGTTTCCGGCGTCAACTCTTCTATTAATTGGATTAAATATTGAGCTCCAGCGATCAAACAACAGGGGGAGCTCTGCCCCTAGATAATTATTGGATAAAACCGTAGGCACTGTACTCCTGAAACGATAGCCTAAAGATGAAATATTAAGACTGAAACGGAAACACCTTTCCCTTGAGCCTGGGTTTGTCAAACGTGCGCCCCTAGGCCTTTTCTCCCCATTCTGAGGGTCGGGACCTTCATTACTCCTCTGATTTTAGATCCATCTTGACCTTACCCACAACATGCCTTCCCCTCACCCCTCTCCCAGCACCTAAGGGAGGGCAGAAAAAGGGATCCCCGAGGCCGCTCCTCTTTCTTTTTTTGTTATAAACTTTGCCTTCTATTCCTTGTCTCAGTCTATATTTTGCCTTTATTGGACTGAGGGAGCCGAACCAAGATTGCACATCCCTTGCCTCTACACAGCTGAGCAAACTATGGGGAGGCTTTCAGGTTTCAGGGCCAGACCCCGCCACGACTCTCATACCCCGCGCCTTTGCAAAGGGAGTTAAAAATAACAGAAAGAAGTAAACGGCAGAGAATACCAAATTGTTCGTAAGTAAGTCATTGTGCGCTGCTTATGCAATAGGGGAAAGGGCTTTTTGTCTTTTTAATCTCGATCTCGTTTTGCTAAAGGTTATAACTGATGTTGCCGCCGATTGAGAAGCGGCATTTTCCTCAGGTAGAAAACGGATTTTCAAACAAACCGGCCCAAGTAACACTTTTAAAATATTATCTTCATTTCTATTACATTATACTCTTTTTTTTTTTTTGTTTGTTTTTACCGGGAGCCCTGTTGGAGACGTATTTAACCGAGCGACCTGTCACTAAGTATCTGCCCATCTTCCTCGGGCCTCCAGCTCGGCTACAAGGGCAGGGCCGCTGCAGCGGGGACAGGGTGGCAGGCAGCTTCGTCCACCTCCGCAAAGGGCTCAGGTCCCCACTCATCGGCCTTCCCTGGGAAGATCGGTGATGCTCAAACCCCTTCAATGAACTTGACTGTGTTTGAGAGCTCAAACCGGACACCGTGGCTCGTCCAGAATGAAGAGGTGGCGGCGGCCCTGGCCGGGCTCTTCTAGCCCTGAGAAGAGCGCTCTCGGGGACCAGCTGGGGGAGATGTTCGCAGGGTCACTCTCTCTCTCCGTTGTCGGCAGCAGGGCGGTCTATAGACATTTTATTTACCTGGAGTTTCTCCTGGATTTGCAAAGAGTGGGAGGGAGAGAGAGAGAGTGTGTGAGAGAGAGCGGGGGTGAGAGAGAGTGGGTATGTGAGAGAGAGGGGGGTGAGAATGAGAGAGTGAGTGAGAGAGAGAGAGAGAAAAAGTGTGTGTGTGTGAGAGAGAGGGGGTGAGAGAGAGTGAGAGAGAGTGTGTGTGAGAGAGTGTGTGTGTGAGAGAGAGGGGGGGTGAGAGTGAGAGAGTGAGAGAGAGAGAGAGAAAGAGTGTGTGTGAGAGAGAGGGGGGTGAGAGAGAGAGAGAGTTTGTGTGTGAGAGAGTGTGTGTGAGAGAGAGGGGGGTGAGAGTGAGAGAGTGAGAGAGAGAGAGAGTGTGTGTGAGAGAGAGGGGGGTGAGAGAGAGAGAGAGAGTGTGTGTTTGTGAGAGAGATGGGGGGGGGGGGGTGAGAGTGAGAGAGTGAGTGAGGGAGAGAGAGTGTTGGTTGAAGCCTTGAACATTTCACCCTGCTGGACCCGAGCTGTCCTATGATTTCCCTGCCCCAGGTTGCCTGACCTTGCGCTTCCCGGGCAGGAATTTGCTATCACGTCAAGTGGCATTTGATGGCTTTGCTGTACGTGGAGACAGCGATAAGGAAAACGTCAGGTCCTTTAAAAACCCGGTTACTCAGTTTTTTGTTCATCTCTTGGCTTTTTTTTTTTTTTTTTGTGTTCTTTCTGTTTGCTTTAATTACGAAAGCCACGAGGAACTCAGTTACGGGTTTAGTCTTGATTTGTGGTGGTGAAACAACAAATCGGTGATGGCAAACCACTAACACTCTAGTAAAATCAAGTTATTTTCATAAACCGCTCGGTGTAAGTGTCAGAGGCATCGATGAAAATGCAGCGAATTGTCTTTATAAGAAATGTGGGGTTTCTTTTATTTGCTTAAATATTTTAAAAAGCTATTATATCTTAAAAAAGAAACCATCAATCAATCTGAAAGTGTATACATGGATTTTGTTTTCCCAAAATGTAATGGATTTCAGAAATCGGAGGTGGCAACTGTCACTAAGTGAAAGAGCCCATAGGGTAGAGAAACAGCGAATAGATAATTGCGGTCTGGAGGTCTCCAGTATCCACTGCTGAAATTTACTGCCCACACCTCAGCACAGTCTTAAAAACTTCAAATGCACAAAATGACAAATTGAAACAAAAACAACAAAAAAAAATCGGTTCCTTTAGAACAAATGAGACGCAGCCCAGATAAAATAAAATCAACAAAAGAAGCCATAAACCCGCTTTCCTCCTTTCTTTACCCTCCCCCCCCCCTTTTTTTTTTTTTTTTTTGTTTCCAGCCCTCCCTCCCATTCTCGGAACAAGCAGATTAAATCTTAATGAATCTCTTCAAAATGGGCTTTCTTTTACCACAGGGCAGGTGTACAATAGGGGGGGGGGGGGGGGGGCAAGGCAGAGTTAGGCTCACGCCTAGGTGTGAGCTGATTATTCAAATAGGCTGGCGAGGGCTGGGGGGGGGGGGGGATTGGAGGCTCTCCTGGCCGCTCGGTGCTAGATCATCACCCGTCAGCAACGTCACTGCAGCCCTCCTTATCATCATCATCATCATCATCATCAGCTGCCAACCCAGGCTTTTGCTGAGCTTCCGGGCCACCTTCTCCATTGCAAACCTCCAACTCCCCAATCTCCAACTCCAAGCCGCAGCCCCCCCAGAGCAGCCTGCAAGGCAGGCACTGCCCCGATAGGAGAGCGGAGCCTGCTTCCTCCTCCTAGATCAGAGAGAGAGAGAGTGAGAGGGAGAGAGAGAAACCCTCCTCCCTCCTCTCTCTCTCTCTCTCTTTCCTTTTTTTTTTTTTTTGGGTTGATCTTGCTGTCGTCGTGGTTGCTGCTGTTAAATTTTAAACTGCCATGCACTCGGCATCCAGTATGCTTGGAGCAGTGAAAATGGAAGGACACGAGCATTCAGACTGGAACAGTTACTATGCAGAGCCAGAGGTAGGAAGAACTGCTCTTGTGTGTGTGTGTGTCTTTTTATGTATTTATTTTTTTTTTTTGGGTATCTCTGCCTTCCTTCTGCCTAAAATAGGTCTCTTTTTATACGACACTGTTAGCCTTGAGATAATATTAACTTTGTGATCAAATATTGACTTGCGGCGCCTCAAATCCTCTTCGATGACTGAGCCACACACTATCCCAACAAACTTGTGTTTGGCATGGGGTGGGTGAAAGGGAGGGGGGGGGGGAGGTGATGGGGGGGAATGAGAAAAGTTATGGTGAGGGGGGAGGAAAGTTTATTGCTGTAAATCTCACACGTAATCTTACCTTAAGAAGGTTCAATTTGTTTTCAAAGATTAAACTCTCTTTTGATCGCACTGAGAAGGAAATTATTTATTAATCGACTTTTCTATAGATATTGTGCAAAGGTTACTTGTGAGATCACTTGTATTTAAACACACGATTTGTATTTCGGAGCAGTTTTCTTAGCTGCTGGGTTTGTTCAGTGGGATTTTCCGGATTGCAGGTCGCTGTATTATTTTAGTTTGCGGGTCACTGAGTATTTGGCAGAGGAATTTTTAACGTGTTCTGGAAAATAAATAAATAAAATAATAATAATAATAAAAAAACACAAAACCACCACCACCACCCAAGCAGGTATATAACTCTGACGCAGAAGTACAAATAAGTAAATATTTATCTGCAAACCACTTTCAAAGGCAGGGAAATGGGCAATCTCCGGCAAGACGGACATTTGGGAGGCGGAGTTTTTAAACTCACTTTGCTGAAAGTTGAACTCTTTTTAACTGTCAAAACGTGATCAATATACAAAGAGACGTCAGATCTCAGCAGGAAATGCAATCTGCCGGTGTTGTCTCCCAAGTCGATCGGGGGGGACGACGACGACGACGATTGCTCTGTTGATATTTTTAAGTACTAAGCCGAGCGCGCCAGTCTAACCATTTCATTAAACCTTTTCCCCAGGGCTATTCTACAGTAAGCAACATGAACCCAGGCCTGGGCATGAACAGCATGAACACATACATGAGCATGTCGGCCATGAGCACCACTGCCAACATGACAGCCAGCTCCATGAACATGTCCTACGTGAACACCGGCATGAGTCCGTCTCTGACTGGCATGTCGCCCGGGGCTGGCGCCATGAGCGGCATGGCTACCGGGGTGGCAGGCATGACTAGCCACCTGAGCCCCAACATGAGCCCCATGAGCGCCCAGGCCACCTCGATGAACGCGTTGGCCCCCTACACCAATATGAGCTCCATGAGTCCCATGTACGGCCAGTCCAACCTCAACCGAGCGAGGGACCCCAAGACCTACCGGCGAAGCTACACGCACGCCAAGCCGCCTTACTCCTACATCTCCTTGATAACCATGGCCATCCAGCAGTCGCCCAACAAGATGCTCACCCTCAGCGAGATCTACCAGTGGATCATGGACCTCTTCCCTTTCTACCGCCAGAACCAGCAGCGGTGGCAGAACTCCATCCGCCACTCGTTGTCCTTCAACGACTGCTTCCTCAAGGTGCCCCGCTCCCCGGACAAGCCCGGCAAGGGCTCCTTCTGGACCTTGCACCCGGACTCGGGCAACATGTTCGAGAACGGCTGCTACCTGCGGCGCCAGAAGCGCTTCAAGTGCGAGAAGCAGCTCTCCCTGAAGGAGGGCGGCAAGAAGCTCTCGGAGGGGGCGTCCAGCCTGGGCTCGGCCCCCACCAGCGGCGGCGGCAGCAGCTCGGACAGCTCGGCGGGCCACGAGTCCCCCCACGCCGGCTCGCCCCCTCCCTGCCAGGAGCAGAAGAGGGCCCTGGCCGACCTGAAGCCCAACCAAGGCCTGAGCCCCGAGCACGCCCACTCGCCCGTCGCCCAGGCCCAGCACTTGCTGGCCCAGCACCACTCGGTCCTGGCCCACGAGGCCCAGGCGCACCTGAAGCCCGAGCACCACTACGCGTTCAACCACCCCTTCTCCATCAACAACCTCATGTCCTCCGAGCAGCAGCACCACCACCACCACCACCATCACCACCACCACCACAAAATGGACCTGAAAGCCTACGAGCAGGCGATGCACTATTCGGGCTACGGGTCCCCCATGGCAGGAAGCCTAGCCATGAGCGCAGTAACGAACAAAAGTGGCGTCGAGTCCTCGCCCCTTTCCGGCGACCCCTCTTATTATCAAGGTGTGTATGCGCGACCTATCATGAACTCTTCCTAAATTTCGGCAAGGTGACGGACTGTTGGCAATCTATGTACATATTTCTTAAGAAAAAAAAAAAAAAAAAAGAAAAGAGCTAGTCTGCCCACCCCAGAAAACAAAAGATTTTCAAGTCCCCCCTCACCCCTTCTTCACTAGATGTGAAACCTGTAAGCTATGAGTGATTTTTGTTGTTGTTGTTGTTGCTGTTGCTGTTGTTGCAGGGATATAATTTTTGTGAAAATGAGGGAATCTAATATTTCTGTGTGAAACCTGTAGTTTTTACCGAGGACCAAAGTATGTAATGTTCATATTGTATAAAAGCGGGATATATTGTTGTAACTGAAAAAGCGTTGATGTTAGCGGGCGAGTAAAATGCTTGGACCTGATTCATTTATGGCTTCTGTATGCTTTATTTATTACTCGTATAAGCTGTACTCTGCTAGACGGCAGGCACATTTCCAGTTCTCTACATTAAAACGCCCTTGAATTATTTCTCTAGATTTTCATTTCTGCAATAATAGGAAAACAGAAAAATCCAAGGAAAAACACATGTGTTTCTCCTTTCTATAGATAGTGAAGTACTTTTATTACCTAACTTCGGAACCGAAAATCCCATGTGAAACGAATGCTTCAGTACCCTAAAGGGTTGTTGTTTTTTTGGCCATTCTGTGCCTATCAGGGAAAAAAAAATTGACTAATGGGACACTATTGTTCTAGTTTCACAGTTCCCTCCCTTCTCCTTTGTAACTTCTGATTAAAGTTATGCCGCCAGCAGGCAGCAAACAATAAACCAAAACTTGAATGTAAGGGGATTTTATTTCTCCCTCAGACTTATCTTGGATTCCTTCGGTAGACAATGAATTCACACGACCTTAACGAACAGGAACAATAGAGAACGCCCCTACCCCCAAATAGATGGTTTTACCTGTATTACAGAAGACAACAACTGATAATATAAGGACTCTGACCAGGGGTCTGCTGAATAAAACGCAGCCTTCAGTGGCGCCAGGTGAGATGTAGCTCAGTCTGCCTGTTTGGATATGTATGGTATTTAGTTTACAGAAGCCTTGAAAGCTCTTATTGCACCTAAACAAGGGGAGAAGGCACCTGAACTCCAGGAACTTACTTGCAGGCGATAATCAGGCACAAAAAAAGGTCATTCCCTAGTAGCCGAGGGCTCAGGACAGTGATCCTTTAGCCAATAAATACTGTAGGCTTTATTTAAGGATGCTTGCTGTACGTATAAAAATAAAATGTGCATCATTTGTCTGAATGCTCCCTCTTTCCCTTGAATGCATAGTATCTGGCAGCCTCTATGTACACTTTTCCTGCATATAATTAACAGTAGTAGCTTCCTCTTCTCTTTCCCTTCCAGTAAGACCTACCTGCAGAAAATGTTTCTCATTAATGAAGCACAAAGAAGGATCGCAGGTTTTTGAGTGAATGTATGGACAACGATGTGCCTGAGTTTATTGAGATTTTAAATAAAAAATGCTCACCCATTTATGTATAATTTTTTTAAAATAATAAATATTTTCAAAATTAAGAACGCACAAAATAATATATGGTCGAACAGTGGAACTTGTAAAATAAATATTTTAACAATAGAGTTGCAAAAAAAAAAAAAAAAAAAGAATCCGCATACTTTAGTGATGTCTATACAATTAGCATACATATATATTATATAAAATAATGTTTATTCTAATCATACTTAATAATTTAAGGATGCCACATTTGAATGAATATGCTAAAACCATTATTTCAGAAATTATTTTAAGCAAAGGATCCGTAAATAAAAAAAAAATGCACGTAACATCAGAAGCATTTTAAAAAAATTACACGTACTGCGTTAGATGCGCTAAAAGTACACCGTGATTTTAATGTAAATGGTTAATGTGACGTGCATTGACAATTATATAAAATGGAATATAATAGGAATTTGTAGGAATTATACAAGAATATAAAAGCTGTATTTTATAGAGCTCAGCACCGGTGTTCCAGACTTCTCGGTGTAATAGACTTTTAGAGACAACGAGCGTCATCCTGCGATAATGGGATCTGCCAGCACGCATGCTGCTCTTCTAAAATGCATCCTATTGCTAATCATTGCCGCAATGATTTTTTTTTTTTAAGTCTTACAAATAGAAGACAAGTCATTTCTCTTTTCCATCTACTGCTTGTTGTTTTCCCACGCGTTTAACGAATAATATTGTTGTCTCAAAATAACATTCCAATCCTTCTTAAATTCCACATTGTTCTGGAGGAGGTGTGGGGACTATAGGATCCTGCCAGAACGCTGTCTGTCTCTATGCTGCAAGGACACACACGTTGTGAACCAAGCATAAAATGTGTTTCATTATCACATAAAAGCCTCCCGCAGGGGAGGAGAAGAGAGGAAAGAAATGGGACTGATTTGGGAACAATGGCTGGTGAATGTGATGCTCTAACTTGTTATGTTCCATATCACTTGCCTATTGTTAAATGGTAGTTTTAAACTACTTAGCGTCTCCCACTCCACTGATTCCAACAGATAAGATGTAGTTCTGTCCGAATACATAAAAAGGGATGTCATTTTGATGCCTGTTAGCTACCGACCTCTCCCTCCCTGTTCATTCATAACTCTTTCTTTCTCTTTCTTGCTTTCCTTTAGCTATACTTTTTTTTTTCTCTTTCTGCCTGCCTGGATCCTATGGATTGTGGGTTGTACTTTGGAGGAAATATGATCCCACACCATTACATTTATTTTCAAAGGGCTTCCCGCTTGCTAGTTTAAGCAACCATGCTCTGTGAATAAACAAAGTCAGTAAACAAAAAAAAAAAAAATCTAGATCCAAATTCCAGGAGGGTAAACTTTAGACACCACGTCATTCTTCAGCAAATTTACACAGATATTATATTTTGTTCTCTTCACTTTTTTTTTTTTTTAGCCATTATGCTTTAACTCAATTTTATTACGCTGATCGATATCTTGGTAAAATATTCATTTTTTTTTAAACTAGCGGGCAGTGAAATCTTTGCTTTGTGCTAAAGTCAACAGTAGCACAGTTTGAGCTCAAATAAATGCTGAGATGCCTCCACTCTGTGCAGTGGATGCGACTCCTAATGCGGGACTGTCATCACCTTCAAATCTGCCGCAGAGAGGCATCAGGTAGGGATTTCTCTCACTTTCTATTCAATTCTACATGCGGCTGCCCCCTTAAACAGCAAACATCCCCACAACTTGTATCCACGGAATAGGAAAACAGCACATTTCACTTTAGAAGGAACAAAAAAGAAATCTTATCGTTTTCTTTTCATAGTCAATTCTCTTAACACGGGAATGATTTAACAGTTGTTTTTTTTTTTTAACTCAATAAAACGCTACTGAAAGGTGATGTGGGGGGAAAAAAACCCTCCAGAAGCTGGGAATCAGAATTTCTCCAATCCACATTGGAGAAATCATCCATTAGATTTGGTAATAATATTTTAATTGTATCTGAGAAAGTTACTTCTTTAATGATTTTTTTTAAGTTAGGGTACTTTTCAGTAACGAATTAAGATATCAATAATCATATTAACGATAAAACCTGGTGACTTAGTTCAGGTTTAGCCACTTGGCTCCGCTAAGTTACTAATGACCTATTATATATATATATATATATATTTTTTTTTTAATGTGTATGTTGTGCATGTTAAACTGGCTATCAAAGACTAAAAATATAAAACTAAGGAAAGCAAATCAAAATATTCATTCTCTGTATCTAGTGTCTTAACGAACAAGAAGGGCAACACGTTTACCTAGAACTGCTTTCAGGAGTCTGGAATTTCATATCTAGGCGAGGAAAGCAATAGATTGCTTAACCAATAGATTCTTGAATCACGTTGGAAACGCACCGGGCTGATTAAACTTTATTGTGCTATTTTTCTACCACTCACCACTCTGAATATATATTTGGTATAGACATCATATATTGGATTAAACAACGGATTCTAAAACAGCTGAGCGGCAGTCTAAATAACGTAATATATAAATGCATTTAAGTCAAGTAAATTAGTCGTATGGTAATTTGTTAAACGTCCAGGACTAGAAGTCATAAAAAATAAAAGTGTGCAAAATTATAACTCATTGTGGTAATTAGCCGTATTGCGGTAGAACATGCGGTTGCAAAATATCATTGATTTACATCATATAATTCCAAAGCCGATATACCATCCCACACCACAGCTGATACTGCAGTTTGACAAGGCAATTCATTATTGTAAAACAGAAACCTTAACATTCATTTCATGTATAGGTTTTGAGGCTATTTAGTTTTACATTCATCTGCCTATAATATTATAATTAATGCTTTTTTTTTCTCCTCGAAAGTTGTTTTTGGGCTTCAAATGATTTAGCTGGACACCAAATCTTCTGACCCAGCCTGTCTGACTGATGTGAGAAGTTATGTTTCCCGAACAAGATGAAATCAGCGCAGGATACACAGAAAGGCTAATCGTTTTTAAATAATTAATACCCTCCTATTTCACTAGTAATGTCGCTCTTCGGATTTGTCAATTACTCGCCCTTAAATGAGTGTATACCCACGTACTTCATTTCGGATTCTTTGATGAGGGGAATAACCTCAGTCAAGACCACTCCAGTGCTGAATTAAATGGGAATGGCCTTTTGATATCTCTGGTTCAGAGTGGCCGGTTCCTTAACGCAATGGTACTTTTGAAAGAAAGACTGTTGTATTTAAGAGATTAAATCTTTAAAATGACCAATTTAAACCTCTGATCTTCTGTGGTTGGATTCCTCTCTCTCTCTCCCCTCCCCTCCCCCTTCCCCCGTTTTATATGAATAATCAAACTTTTCATCTAACGGAATTGGAAAGCGATGCGATGAAAAGCAATTAAAAAAAAACAACCCACCACTAATATCATACATTTTTACTTGCTGCACACATCGGAGCTGCACACAAGTTTTCGAAAGTTCTTTGAAATTTAGCACCAGAGTACATGGATCTTGTACACGGGACTATACAGTGCTCGCAGTTATTAATCTCGGTTTACCTTAAACCAACCCGTTATCAAAGCACTCTTTGTACCTTTTGACAGGGTTTGCATTGATTATCCTTTAAAAAGGGAATAAAACAGAATGGTTTCGGCTAACCAGACGAACAAAGTAAATACCTTCAAAAGCAGAATACATTTTGATTCAGCTAATTCACAGAGGATTTGTGCATACAGATAATTTGCAGCTCCTCGCCTTTAAATGAAGAATTGACTTCACCTCCCCTATTCGGGAAAAACTGGATTGCAGTGTGCAAGGTTACTATGATCAATCAAAGGCGAGAAGGCACTTCTTAGTCTAGAAATCAGACGGATCGCTCACAAAAAAGGTTTAAAATGTCAGCGGTGCCCGAAATGCCTTCGGTTAAGACTCTCGTACATCACAGCGAACGCTTTCCAGTTGTTATGGCAACTGGACCAGCAATGGTCTATTCCGCAGCTTGTTGATCCTTTTTTTACTTTGTAACTTGATTTAATTACATTTCTTTCCAGTCACCAGTTTTGCATATTCCCGCAAACAAGATCAGAGACTGGGCCTTTTCACTTCGGATGAGACAATGCCAGATAGCTTTGACCCTATTTGACTGTACATCGATATCGCTCATTTTGATCCAAGTTCTCAAACCATTTAGGAATTTTCCTCTCCGATTAAACGGGAACATTTCGGTTAAAACGCCTGACCGAAGTACCGAAATAGCGACATCTCAAAATAAATATATATTTTGCAGGCTCTTTTTGAGGAATCAAAACTATTCATTCTGCAGCCTAGCAGAATGCTGATGAATAGAGAAACAGGCTCGATAGCAGATTTTCAATACATAGCAAAATGCATGAAAATCGATTTGAAACCAGGGAGAGTTGACGGCTTTCTTAATTCTATGTATATATTTAAATAATCAGCATAGAAAAATGTATAGAAAAAAAAACATGCCATCTATCCAAACGCGTCGTCTTGGTAAACCTAATAAAGATGGGCCAGGAAAGCAGCAAATAGCAAAGAACCGACGTGTTTACCAGTTTGAGCAGAAAGTCACACTCTAAGAGCGGTGTTAACCTTCATGCTAAGTAACTGTTTGCTAACTTTGAGGAAAGGTAAAAGACTTCAAAGGAGAACTTTATTACATCGCCATATTTTTTTTTTATCCTTCTTTCGTTTTTCCTCATTTATTCCGAAATTAATTAAGAGCACGTTTTAAATGCCCGAAATGTAATTACCGATTAGGATTGGGTTTTTTTTTTTTTTTATTAAATTCGGAGTAAGACTAATTGTCGGAGGCTAACAAGGCCTGGAACACCCAAGTAGATCTGTCTCCTGGGAGACTGATGGAGACCTATTTTACAAGCTGTAATTCTACTTTAGCCTATTGCAGGCAAAGGCAGATCACACTATCCCGATTTAGCGCCTTTCTTTAGACATATTCTTAATCCTATATTTCAGCAGGAGAAGCTGCTATGCCCCCACAGTATATTAAACCAGCAGCCGCACAAACATGTGCGGTTTGGGAAAAAAAAAAAAAGCAGCAAAGTTTACTACCTCCTCAGCTGCCCCCCCTTCCCTCTTCCCATTTAAACACTCCAGTCTCTATAACCTTCCGAACAGTAAATATTAAAAAGCATGCCCTTTCATGATTTATGGTGAGCTAGCTTGTTATTTACTTGACAGATTCATCGCCGATTTCTCTTTCTCTCTCTTTTTTTTTTTTTTAAGAAAAGGGTTCCTTGAAAAGACTGGACAATTTGGTTGGTTTTTTTTTTTTTTTGCTTTTCCATTTTACTTCTAATCAGGCAGTCCTTTAAGGAAATAAAGATATGTGGCCTTGCTGCCTTTTTTTTTTTCTTTTTGCATGAATGGCAGTATAGCGATCTCGAGGCAGAAAAATTATTCCTTCCAACCGCTCGTTACATTTTATACGTTTTCATTTGTTTTGGGGCTAAAAATACATAAATAATAATAAGGCTGTCACTGATGCCTCCTCCCCCTCGAAATAAAAGTATCGGTCATTTGTTTCAATTTAGTCCAATGCGTTGTTTTTGGAAACATCAAAGCGTTGAAGTATTTCATATATACTTTTTTTTTTTTTTTTTTAAGGAAAGGTCACGTTGATCGACGAGAATATAATGTACTCTACATTTCTAGGGATCTTCAAAATAACAGATTTCAGTTTGAGGCATAGAAAGACCTTAGGTAAGACGTTTCCAAACGTTGACAGTCCTTGACTATGTCCGAAGAGTGTGAGTTTCTTGAAACCGACTTTAAAGAATAGTTAGAAAGAATTACTGTTTGGGAACTGTAGCTTGATTAGCATCGCCTGCAAAATCGGATATGTTCATTTTAAGGATAGCTTTATTTGGTTTGTTGCTAAGCATAATGCAATTAAAGACTGCGGGTCTTTAATTGCATTAAAGTGACAGGACACTGAAAATAGAACTCAATAGCCTCACAAAAATAGGCGCTAGTAACTGTTGTTTTCTTCTGGTTTTAGTACCACCTAATATTTTTTATTCGTTCGATAATTTCAGTTGAACATCGAAATCCCCTCATTTCCAGAATTGGTCAGAGTATTGGTCCTTCAAACTTTCCCTATGACTCCAGACTGTGACTCTTCCTTTTATTTTCTATTGGCTAGTTATGATTTTGCAAAACAAGAACAAAGAGGAGACTGTTGTTGTGTGCAACCTGGAACATTGCATTAATAATCAATGTAACATTTTAGTGTCATATGACATCTCATTATCCTTTAATAGAAGAATTGCCATTTGTTTGGAAATATGAGATGCATATCAACCAATTTACTCTCCAGCATTATTCTGCATTCACTCTTCTCAGTCCCTGGACTCTACATTTTGTCCTGGTTGCTATCATTTTAGCAGATGGACGTCCAAGGAATTCATCTCATTCTTTACCAGATTTAGCAAATTTCCAGAAGACTTTCAGTCTCTGTTAGAACCTCTGGTAGATTTTGAAGTATTTCCTTGATAAATTAAAAAAAGAAAGCTTAACTTTTACCCTATCCACAAAACAGAATTAATTTTACAGTAGTGCGCAATATATCTTGTTGTGCTCTATATACTGTTTCATATGTGCACAATATAGCATCAGCCATAATATGGAAAATCCCTTCTAGTACATGTATAAATAAACATGTAGTGGTAAACAGAACAAGGAAGTAAGCTAATATTAACATTTTAATGATTTATTACGGACTGTATGGAAGGAATACCATCACAATATTTGAATGGGGTAATCATGCCTTCCTTGTTAAATCTGGTTACCGTGCCCTAACGACCTTCTTATTTCATGTGCATTTTGGTGAACTGTGTTATTCAACATCAATGAATAAGCACCAGAGAGGTCCAATATCAAATTGAAAATGGTCAAGGACCATTTTATTTTTATTCTATCATTCAATGTATTAATTGATTCACTTCAAACAAGACCTTGGGTGATTTACACAGCAATTTGCACCATGAAAAATGCATACAAAAGCTAGATAAGTACATACAAAATCTTAATTGCAAGAGTCAATATTAGCCAGCATAAAAAATAAAAAAAGAACAATATTAGCTTAAAAACCTAAAGTTGTGTACCAAGCAAGCCACAATACACCAGCATCCCCTAGAATAACCTCCCTCTCAGCCTTGAATTTCAAAACATCAATGTATAAAAGCACCATGGTATATCTATATGAATGTAGCACAGAATAACCAGGCTTACATCATTTTATTGACCTACATCAACTGAAGTTCTGCAATATCCTTTTAATTTCAGAAACAAGATTTATCTTCTTTAAAAATAAAATTCAAATATAGGGGTTCAGTTTTGAATGTACAAGCTAGTACCCTTTTATCTAGGTGTATGCAGGCACTAGCAATATGAAACAACATCAGACACTATGGATGAGCACTTGTTGGAAATAAAACGGGACAGTTTTGCAAACATTTTCTATTTCATTTCTTTTCATTTAAAAGTTTTGTATGTTTTCATTGGTTTTGAAGTAAAAAAACATAGGGCTGTCACTGCTGCGCCCCCCACCTCCTATTTTCCCAACCCTGCTACTTGGATGGACCCTCTCTTCTCTTACCCTTTGCTGAACATTTTTTTTTTCATGGGGTAGGAGCGATCCCTGGTATCTCCTGCCCCACAGCTACCGCTATTGCAAATGGTGCTGGCAGGTCGAGGTTGGTGTTATTTTCAATTTTTGCCAAACAGACTGGGACCATTTTCTACAAGAAATTTTCAATAGGAGGGTAAGATGATCCAAAGAGGGTGAGGTGGGGTCCAGGGGAGAATTGGGGGAGGGTATTTGGCTTTGGACTGGACATTTTGGTTTGGCTTTTTGTTGTGTTTCTTTTTGAAAATTTGTTGATTTGTCAGACCATTCCTGACAAGTGGATTATGGCCTCCTGTCAGCAGATGAAAACAGAGATGGCGACTGGTGCTGTCATCTGCTCTTCAGTATCCTATGTCAAAGCTAAGGCAACCAAAGGCAACTTTTTGTTTTTGTTTCCAAGTCACTTTCACAATTAAAACCTGATACAGCCAAAAAACTTCATTGCATGGTTATTACTCCAGGAATAAGAATCCCTATACCAAGCTCACAATTAGGCCAGCTGCTTTCAGCATGGGCAGCAACCTACTCGCTGTTAGTCTTCTGACCTTATAAGACTAGGAGCCTTTGATGCTGCAGTTTCCTTGGGTGGGTTCTGAACTGCACTGGCAGGACTAAAGGAAAGGAAATTAAAAGGTAAGTTTAAATTCCACCTTCCTTATTATTCACGTCAGACCAGTTCAGACAAGTGGGATGTACCAAAGCTCCACCCAGTCTGGGCAGGAGGAAGTCACTATAGCTCTCAGAACTCCTGCATGCGAGGCATAGCCTCTGCATGCTTGCACACCCATTCTGAAGCACTTAGAACAGGCATGCAATGGGGAAAGGCTGCTGCCCTGTCATTATCTTCTGGAAAGGCAGATCAGTGGGGTCACTGAGATATGTAAATTCTTGCTGGTGAAGCCAACGTGCTCCTCTCCTTGATTACTCCTGAAATTGATGCCTTAAAAACCATGGTGCTTTAACAGGACACACTAATAGGCCAAAGACCTAGTGAGAAAAAACTGGTCACCTATGATGAACTTGAAGTGTCAGTCCCCATCCTGGCCTACATTGCCTAACTTTCTTACCCTAATAACAGGTCGATACAGTAAAGTGTGCTCCGTCGGAGCGCACTGTCACCCTGCTCTGGACGCATGTTTTCCCTTACCCCTTATTCAGTAAGGGGAGGAAAACACGCGGCCCACCCGCGGCACCTAATAGCGCCCTCAACATGCAAATGCATGTTGATGGCCCTATTAGGTATGTCCGAGCGATCCAGTAAGTAAAATGTGCAGCCAAGCCGCACATTTTACTCTAAGAAATTAGCGCCGCCCAAAGGTCGGCGCTAATTTCTTCCGGCGCCAGGGAAGTGCACAGAAAAGCAGTAAAAACTGCTTTTCTGTGCACCCTCCGACTTAATATCATAGCGATATTAAGTCGGAGGTCCCCAAAAGTAAAAAAAGTAAAAAAAAAAAAAAAAAAAATTTTGAATTCGGCCCGCGGCTGTCGGGCCGAAAACCGGATGCTCAATTTTGCCGGCGTCCGGTTTCCGAGCCCGTGGCTGTCAGCGGGCTGGAGAACCGACGCCGGCAAAATTGAGCGTCGGCTGTCAAACCCGCTGACAGCCGCCGCTCCTGACAAAAAGGAGGCGCTAGGGACGCGGTAGTGTCCCTAGCGCCTCCTTTTCCTCGTTTGCACCGCGTCGCCTCATTTAAATACTGGATCGCTCGCACCGGCAAGGGGCCGGTGCGCGCGCCGGGAGAGCGGGCGTTCGTCCGCTCTCCCACGGACTTTACTGTATCGGGCTGTTGTGAGAAAAGCCTGATTCTGAAAGTAGTGAAACAGTACCCTTCAAAAAAGGGAGCCTATTGGGCCTAGAGATACACTTTCTTTTAAAATTACCAAAGGCAACAGGGAGTATGACTTCTACATCAAGACTCAAAGAGATGCAACTTTATGAAGCTTGGGTGGAAAGGATGCCTAATCCCTTCAAAGCTAAGCTCACTTTCAAGTTGAGGAGCCCTCTCGCAGTGGAGGACTTGTGATCTTGAGTCCTTGGAAGAAAGTATTTAATCTGAGTGAGAAGCGAGAAAGCTTCTGTGCCTGTGTTTCTTGCAGCAAGCCAGAGGCAGTCACTGCCCTTTGTGAGATTTACGAATAATGCCTTCATTCCAATATCCTATAGTGGAAGGACAAGATTGAATGAATGATTTGCTCAATAGGAGATATTGTCTGCTCCGTAACTGACCTCAAAGAGGCTCCAAACTTTAAGCTCTGCTAAGTGGTTCACTTTTACACCACTGAAGGCAGTAATCCCTGACATTAAGAATATCATCACTATGTAGCCTGGTTCTCCTAACAGCCATGCTTGTAAAAGAGAATGGTAGTGATCTTCCGGAAAGAATCCTTTGACTAGTGTGAAGGAGAACCTTTGCTTGCACATATGAGCATTTGTTTTAAAACAACATGTTCAATGAAGTCAAAGAGACAAATGGCCCAAGTTATGAGAGGCCTTCATATACTCCTCTTTAAGTTGGTTTTAACAGTGTGTAAGGTTTATAAGAGGATATGTGCTTGCTTGATTCAAACTAGTCTAGTAGCATTGTCCCTGAGACCTACTTAGAGGAGAATACCTCTAAGTCCCCTTAGAGGTGATCCACCACCCAGTGCAGAAGACTCAAAGTGTTTCGACAGTGGAACATGCCCACAATCCAGCAGCCCACCAGTAGGAGGTGCCTGCCCTAGATAAATACATTGTCCTGGAATACAGAGAGAGAGAGAGAGAGAGAGCACTGCTTGAGCAGATTGCTTGTAGCCTCTTAAACGGCTCTCAGTCAGGACTCAGTTGGAGGGGAGAGTAGGAGCTTCCAATACGCACTCCTATCTGGCCTCTGAATTTTGGCCCCTAAACTTCCAGAACAATTCCACAAGACAGTTCTCTTAGAGAGGATAAAACAGTGCAATAAGGCTGAGATTGCAATGGCCATTGCTCTGTGGGGGACATCACAACAGGCATGGCCATAAACTGTGGCCCCATCTTGAACTAGCACTTGATTTGGCCAGATGGGGGTCCCACCAAAAGGAACTCCCAGCATCACTTACCTCCACTGTGTGAGACTCACCAGATATGAACCCATCTGGGAGTTGTTGTCCCTCCATAGGAAGGTTTGAGTCCTCCCCGTTCTGTACATCTTTATGTGCGAAATGATCACCATGGCCAAAAGAAAGAGCCTTCAGCCTTGCACTTTCTATTGTGGGCATCCCTGAACAGTTAGTTTCTTCCACCAATTGTGATCTTAAAAGATGAGGGCTGCTCTCTTCACCAATGATCCAACAGTCTATCCTTCTCTCCCCTGGGAAAAAAATATAGATCCTTCATATTCTTGGCCATTTTCAGGTTGGAACAAGGTATCCCACACTGAGGAGATCCCATCTCCAACAATCAGATATAGCGGGAAGCTCTCAGGAGGAGAGGAGAGTTGCTACGAGCTCCCAGGAAAATGATCCACCTTCAGATTGTCTTCCATTGCTCCTCTGAGGGCTGAAGGGGCTCGCAACTGGAATTAGGGGTCACCAGTTCCTATTTTCTGAACAGTATTACTTACCATTGTGGCATTATCCCTCTTCTGAGAAGGTGTAGTTATCTTCTCCTCTTGTTCTGCCAATTACCTAACATTGTCCCAACCTGAGGAGAGATCTAGCATTCTTAACATTGCCAAGGCCAACTTGAGGTTCTTCCATGTAGGAATATGAATAGTGACTGGGAAGCACTCAAGGAGGAATAAAAAGATACTGTTTAAGCAGAACCACCATGGGATTTTTTTTTTAATAGGCTGCAGTCATTTTCAGCAGTACAAGCTTAATTTGGTCTTAACAGCACCTCTAGGAAGTCTCCTTCATTTAAAGGGCAAGACAGCCTACAGGCTGTTCCCTAAATTGCTCCACTAATATAGACTGATGCAATATCATTGTGTAAAAAAACATGTATCCAAACTGGGAGCACGTTTTTTGAATGCACGCATATCCACCTCTCCTGGGTGCTTGATGAGGCAAATGAGCTGCTGCGCTAAATGGGATATGGAATGGATAATTTGTGCATCTCTAGCGCTCTGCATGGGGCGCCCAGGAGACGTGGTTGTGCGCGCACAACAGCCTGACCAGAACTCCCTCCCCACACCCAGCAGGGCTCTTCCCGATTGGTTCTTTTCACTGATTCTTGTCAGTGAAAGGACCAATACCTTTTCAGGATAGCCTTCTGAAAGGAGATTGGTCCTTTCACTGACATGTGACAGTGAATGGACCAGTGGGCAGTAAGTGAAGGACTGAATAAATTAATATTAAGTGCCCAACAAGGGTTCCAATTAGGCCAGACTTTGGGGATGCTGTGTTCTGTGGTTCCTCCTCTGAGGAACCACACAAAGCAGATTTTTTTTTTTTATGAGCCCTTGAGCACGGCATGATTCTGCTTTCTGTGGTTTCTCCTACTTAGTATCGAGATGATATTAATAGGAGGAATCACAGAAAGTAGGATTTTTTTTTTCCGTGAACCCTTGAGCGCAGCATGCTTTAATGCCAGCTCCTGGGCAGGCATTAAATTTGCCACTTTAGAATGGGTACCTTGGCTGCGTGGCAATTTTTGGCATCACAGGGTAATAGCTAATAGCCTCATCTACATGGAATTTACATGTGATGTAAGATGCTACTAGCTATGTGCTGGTTTGGATGCGTGTTTTGAATGCGCTGATCCCAGTATTACATCGAGCACATCCAAACATGCATCCAACCACGCGTTTAGTGGTGCGCTGACCATAGCACCCGATATTGCATCGGCCTAATAGAGAGGGCAGAAGAGAAGAGAGGAACTCCAACGTGCTTAGAGGCCACCAGCTACAATAACAACTCCATAATGAACTGGAGCTGTGCAGACTGCCATGCATGAGGGTAAACCTGTAGACCCAATGGAACTTCTCCATCCAGCTATCGGAGGGAAGAGAGAGGTAAGGAGCCTGGCATGCTTGACTTAAAATATATATTTTTTTGACTCAAAGTGGAGTAAAATGGCAGTCAATACTGCCAAAATGGGCACACTGACCAGGCCCTGTTCCATGTGCACCATAGCACTGCCTTCCCTCTTAGGGGCCTGGCCTTGGACTAGGAAACCCAGCCTATTTTGCTTGTGGCAAGGTGCATTCCTTCTGCTTGGCACTTGCCTGTTCACAAGCCAGGCCGAATGCACCAGTTGACATGCTGAGCCACTGAGACTTACCTGTGGGGCCTGGACACTCACGGAGGGAGAGGGGAGGGTGATCACCTTTGAGCCCCTGATTGAGTACAAATTCGGTACAGCGTCATAGGGCGGCACTTCAGGGAAGACGCTGTGCTGCAACCCTCTACTAGGGAAATCCTGCTCTACTAGGGAAATCAGTCCAATGACTGTTGCCCTAGCAGTCCACTCTATCAGGGAGATGAATCTGTTGTCCTAGGAGCCTGGTCAGCAGCTCCTGCTGCTGAATCCACCAAGGGAACAAAGCCACCCAGTGCTTGATCCCAAAGGAGGAAGAGAGAGTCAGTCTGAACAAACCATCACCCAGAACACCCTTCCAGGACTCGGGCTATGCTCCACTGGGAACCTGGACTAAGGCCTTCCCGGGAGCAGACTACTCATAGCTGCAGCACATGTCCACACATCTGTCCCATCCTCTCAGACAGAGACAAATACTGAAGAGCCGATGGCAGCACCAGAACCTTTATTAAGGGAGTGAAATCATGCCATGGATGATAAGGAAACAAACAATAAATGAAAAAAAAAAAAGAAACAAATAATAATAATAATAATACAATAAAAGATATCTGCGTATGTCCTTAGACAGGACAGATCCAACATAGATGTCTATTGAAAGGCCCAAAAATTGTCAGTTCTGTTAGGCCATTTATTCTCAGAGCTTGCACATTTTATTTGGTTATTTCTGACAGTTATTAAATAATTGTCTATGTTACGCCTCTTCATATTCCCTCTTCACCCAAACCCCAGGTTTGCTACAGATGCTATTTTCTGATTCCATTTCTTCTTTGTACCTGCTTCACCTTTCATGTTAGTTATTGGCAGCATTAGATATGCTTGAAACATGGTAACAATACAAATCTGAAAATCCCTGTGAAGGAAGCTGTTAATACAAGAATTAGTGTTTTCGTTGCAGAGGGTATTGGCTGGAGTACAACCTTCTGCCTCGGGTTAGCTTTTGTTTTACAATATCTAGCGTGAAGCGGTTTTGAAAACAACAATAATCCCAGCTTTTCCCAAGTAGTAACCTGCAGAGTTTGCTCTAAAAAGTGACATGAAAGGAGCCTGTCAATGAACTCTGCTTGACCTTATCTGAAGGACTTGATAAGGAAAAATTGCTCCATTACTCCTAATGCAAACGGATAAAGGGACTGTACTGCACAATGGGACATTTTAACCATACATGGACTTAAAACAAGCTACACTCCAATATCAAATGCAAATTATCCTATTAATTGTCCAAGAAAAATGAAGAGCTGGATGGGACAGCATTGTATTCAGGCATCCCTAGGAGACCCAATGGAAAGAGAAGGCCTATTTTTTATTATCAATGTACTTTGGAAAAGTTCTAGGATCCTACGGAGAGAAAAGGATTATTTGTAGGGTGTGGTCTGAAGAGGGCCTAGTTCAGATATTCTCAAATCTGTCTTGTTGATCTCACAGCTACGCAGGTTTTCAGGATATCCACAATGAATATACATGAGAAAAATCTGCATATACGGCCACTGGACATTAAGGCCTAGATTTATTATTCTGCTATATTTATACTGTGCTAAAAAAAGGGGGCAAGGGGTGAAGTTGTGCAGCCGGCCGCATTATGGCAGTGCGTTTTTTGCCCACTGCGGTTGCAGCCGCGCCGTATCATATCGCCCCCGTACTGCCAATGGGAAAGGTGGTGTTAATTCCGGCGCGACTGCCAGTGATAATGTGTAAAACATTAATCACCTGCAGCGGTACCAGAATGAAAATGTTTTTATCCTGCCCAAAGCCCGCCCAAGCCCCTCCCCTTTCCCAAATTTAAATATTACCGCCGCGATGCGGCACTTATCGCATGCTATAGGGTGTTATCACATGCAATAAGGCCCTAACGCACACGATAGGCCACATCACGGTTTGATAAATGACCCTGGAAGTTAGAAACATATGATTTAAGGTTCCAGAGGAAAGTGAAACCGTATCTTTTCCCACATCTTAATGCTCCTGTGTGTACCTCAGGGATCTGATAATGCTGCATATTTATCCTGTGCTCTATTCTGGCTGTTGCTTTCATTTTGTGTTTGTTTGGAGTTGTTTATTGTGTTGCTGTTTTGGAGACTTTATATTCTGTATACCACTTTGGATGGGCAGCTGATGATCGGGGAGATAATCTAAAAATGGTTTAACATAAATAAATAAGTTGTGGCTATCCTGAAAACCTGACTGGCTGTGAGGGTCACCAGTAAAGTGTGGGAATCCTTGGGCTAGCTGGTTTCCAAAAGTCATATAAAACTATATTCATGCTCTGCCATTAAAAGGCATCCCTACCTGTAGAGAATCTTGTATAGGGGAAGCATCTGAGCAAGTACAGGGCCTCATTTACTAAGCATTTCCCCCCATAGACACAGAATGGGAGAAAAGCCTTAGTAAATCAAACTCTTATTGGTTGTCGACCATTTGCTTATTTAGTACCGTTTCACTTTTTAAATTGCTTAGAGTAGGAATCATGGGGGGTTGAATATAATCTATTCTAGAGAAACTTTTAAGCTAGAATGAAAAAAGGAGCAGCCCGTCTGGATAGTGTCTTAAAACAGGAGGACTAATGTGCCATCTTGTGCAGATAGCTTCCACTTTCATATTGTTTTCTTAGAGTTGGGCACTAAAGAGTTGCATTTGCCATTTGGCTAATTATTCCATGGCTAAAATCTAACAAAAAAAATAGGATCTGTGTAGTAATTTTATTCAGATACTTTCTATCATTATACTCTGCATGACAATCACGCTCCTACTATTCACTCTGCCTCCATGCTCGCCTCTCCATCCTCTCCTCCAGAAAAGCAGGCAAATAAACCCAAACTTATCTTATTCTTTGGTGTTCTTCTATTTTGTGTCTATGAGTATAACCTTTGGAAGGACCTAAGAAGATACAGGCACTCATGAATACACCAGAAATAAAATATATTATTTGTATACATCTGAAGTCTGAGCACTTACAGCATATTTGAAGATCAGAGACATGGAGAACCAGAACGTAGAGGCAGATGATCATAAAGACCACACAGTCCAGTTTCCCTTCCTGCCGCAGTAGTTTTCTCATCAGATCTTGGGGCCTGACCTCACTCCCCCATGAATCTGTTAGGAATCTGCTCCTCCAGATGGGAGGAATTAGCAATCTGTTAGGAACCTGCTAGGGAGTTAGCAATCTGTTATGAGTGAGCTCCCCAGGAGGGAGGAGTCAGCGATCTGTTAGAGGTTTGCTCCTCCAGAGGGGAGGAGTTGGCACTCTGTATAATCTCCATGCTGAGTTGCAATCTTTTATGGTTCTGATGTCTGAAGGGCGGAGACAAGGATGAGAGCTAGCACTCTGTTATTATGCTCAGCTCCTGAAGTGGGAGGAGTGAGCACACTATAGTAAATAGGTGAATCCTTGGGCCGATGGAAGATGACAGCGCCCCCAAGAGGATATCCTGAGAGGGACCACCGGCTAGGCTTGAGTATGGAGACAGACACAGATAGTTCTTTTATTAGACAGGTTAGTAGAACCACCAGAGGTGGCAGTAGTGAGCTGGTATGCCCTGCATGGCTGAAGTCCCTCAGATACTGGAACTGCGATCCCAGGGTTGCTGAGCTGTAGAGAGAGTATAGATAGTGAATAGACAGGGTATGCTATTAAATACAATGTTATTTATACTTATATATAACTATCTGATCTTCATTTCCCTTCTCATTCCAAGTTATTGTTTTCCTTGTTATTTGTAACTGCTTTTCTGCACTATTGTTTAAATGGTAAAGTTTATTATAATTACACCCCTGTTTCTTGTGAACCAGCATGATGGGACCACCGTCTTGAATGTTGGTATATAAAAAAGTTAAATAAATAAATAAATAAAATGCTGTATACATAGCCAGTAGTAGATGGCAATCTCACATAGAATCTTAAGAAGGCTCAGTAGCTGGAAAGAGATAAGCCCTCGAGGAGCGAGTACCTGGTTCCAGGGAAAGCTCTGAGAGAGAGGTGCAACTCACAATTGTCTGTATTTGTAATAGCTTCTAGGTAGTAGAGAATCTTCAGAGTCTTCAGGAACATGGGCCCTCGAGGAGCGAGTACTGGTTCCTATCTGCAATCTGAAATAGAGAAAAGAGAGCGAGGCCCCCGAGGAGCAGGTACCCCTGGTAAGTCCGAGGAGGCAGAGTAGCTTGGACGAATCTGTGTACCAAGACCGAGTATGATTCGTAGTCCTTCGTAGTCCGTCGGAGTCCATCGGAGTCCTTGCTAACTCAAATAGCAAGTGCAAGTGAAAACCTTTTATGTTGGAAGAGGATGACGTCAATACAGAGGGAGACCCCTGAGGTTCGTGCCCTTGCTGGTAATACTTTGGAGCGCGCTCGTGCACGCGCCCTACGTCATCAGGAACATGGCAGACCCGCAGCGTCGAGCTGGTCCGGGGACGCCGGGGAGAAGCGGCATGGAGACGCTGCGGTAGCAAGCCGTCCATCTGGCCCGGAGGGAGTCGCCTCAGAGGTAGAGAGGGTGGAGCGAGGGCGAAGATCAGGCCCGAACACATCAGAATCCAATAGGCTTATCTCATGTTCTCTAGAATTCCAACATGATTTTACTTCTATCATCTCCATTGGTATTCTGTTTTATATAATCATTATTCTTTCTTTGGAGAAATATTTTCTTATGTTGCTCCTCTTTTCTCCATCTACTCCTTCTTTTCTACTCTATGTCCACCCCTTTCAGATTCATATGACTCCTTTTTCTTTCTGCCCACTGAAAAATGCTAAACTCTTGTGTATTATTTATACCTTGGAAGTATCTGAATGTCTCTCGTATTTTGTCTCTCCTTTCTTTCCTTTAGGGTATGCATATTTGTGTCCTTAACTCACTCCTCACAGGTCTTGTGAAGAAAGGGGGGGGGGGGGGGATTCTGCATTAACTAGAGTCCCCCAATTTCTCTCAGTTCTTTCCTTCCTTTATATCCATGCATGCCTCCATCCTTCTCTCTTCCCTCTTTTTCCTCCAACACCTGTTTGTTTTTTCCCCCTCTTGTTCCAAATTTGCCCTCCAGATTTCTCTCTTATTTATTTATTTATCTGATTTATGATTCACTTTCAGGCATTTCAAAGCAGATCATATTCAGGTTACTGTATGTATCTCCCTGTCCCCAGAGGACTCACAATCTTAAGTTTGTACCTGAAGCAATGTAGGGTGAAATGATTTGCACAAAATTCCAGGTTCCCTCCTATCAATTCCTGTCATCTTTCTTTCTCTTTCCAATATACCTCTCTGTCTTCTTCTCTCTTAATATAGTTTCCTTCCAAAATCTCTCTTGTCATCTCCTCCATCCACCTTCCCTTTCTCCCTATGCCCTCCCTATTTCTCTCCTCCAGGTGGCTCTCACCTTCCAAGTTCTTCTCTTCTTCTCTTTCCTCCTCTTTTCAGGTACTTCTTTTTCGGCCTGTCCCTTCCAGGTTCGTTTTCTCATTCCTTCCTAAAGTTCCTTATTCCCCCCCCTCCCATTCATTCATGTTTTCTCCTCCTCCTTTCCTTCTTCAGGCTTTTTTAAACCCAGCTATGCTAACTGCCTTTACCACATCCTCCAGCAATGAATTCCAGAGCTTAATTGTGCATTGAGTGAAAAAGAATTTCTCTGATTTGTTTTGAATGTGCTACTTATTAACATCATAAAATGTCCTCTAGTCTTTGCATTTTTTGAAAGTGTAAATAACCGATTTACATTTACCCATTCTATCCCACTCATGATTTTATAGACTTCTATCATATTCCCCCTCAGTCTTCTTTTCTCCAAGCTGAATAGCCCTAACCTCTTTAGTATTTCCTGCATACAGAACTCCAGGTACAGCCTCACCATGGATGATACAGAGGCATTATGACATTCTCCATTTTACTTTCCATTCCTTTTCTGATAATTCTTAACATTCTGTTTAATTTTTTGAACACAGCTGCACACTAAGTTGAGGAATTCAAGGCATTGTCCACTATGATGCCCAGATCCTTTTCCGGGATGGTAACTCCTAATATGGAACATAACTTTATGTAACATGGGATTACTTTTCCCCATGTGCATCACTTTGCACTTGTCCACATTAAATTTAAGCTGCCATTTAAATGCCCAATCTTCCAGGCTTGGAAAATTCTCTTGCAATTTTTTTCTGCTGGTGATTTAACAACTAAGAATAATTTTGTGTTGTCTGCAAATTTGACCATCTCACTCATTGTTCTCCTTTCAAGATCATTTATAAATATATTAAAAAGCACCAGTCCCAGTACAGATCCTTGAGGCAATCCACTATTTACCCTTTTCCACTGAGAAAACTGACCGTTTAGTCCAGGGGCGGCCAACTCTGGTCCTCAAAAGCCACAATCAGGCCCAGTTTTCAGGATATCCAGAATGAATATGCATGAGATTGATTTGCATACAAAGGGGCATAGTATGCAAATATACCTCATGCATATTCATTATAGATATCTTAAAAACCAGGCCTTTTTGTGGCTCTCGAGGATTAGATTTGTCCACCCCTGATTTAATCCTATTCTCTGTTTCCTGTCTTTTAACCTGTTTGCAGTCCATAATAGGATATTGCCTTCTATCCCATGACTTTTTATTTTTCTCAGGAATCTCTCATGGGGTACTTTGTTAAATGCCTTCTGAAAATCCAAATATGCTACATCCACCAGCTTATTATTATTCTTGTGCTTCTTTACTCCTTCAAGAAAAAGTAGCAGATTAGTGAGGCAAGATTTCTCTTGTGTAAATCCATACTGCTTGTGTTCCATTAAACCATGTCTTTCTATGTTCTGTGATTTTGTTCTTTAGAATATTTTTCATGATTTTCCCAGCACTGCTGTCAGGCTCACCAGTCTATAGTTTCCTGGATCACCACTGGAATCCTTTTAAAGATTGGCTGCACTCCAATCTTCAAGTACAATAGACAATTTTAATATGTTACAAATTATTAGGAATAGATCTGCAATTTCATTTATAAGCTCTTTCAAAACTCTGGGGTGTATACCATCTGGTCCAGATGATTTGCTACTCAGGTTTGTCAATCTGCCTTATTACATCTTCCATCTTCACCGTGATTATTTCAGTTTTTCAAAATCATCACCTTTGAATACAGTTTCCTGCACAGGTGTCTCCCCAATATTCTCTTCACTAAATACAAAAGCAGAGAATTCATTTAGTCTTTCCGCAATGGCCTTATCTTCCCTAAATACACCATTAACTCCTTGATTATCTAATGATTAAACTGATTCCTCACAGGCTTCCTGCTATGGATATATTTTTAAAAGATTTTATTATGAGTTTTTGTTTCTACGGTCAGCTTCTTTTCAAATTCACTTTTAGCCCCTCTCTTCAGGGTTCTTTCCTTTCCTCTCCTACTACTTCTCCTTGCTAGAATTATGTGGGGCATGATGAGTAATTGTGAGGACCAGGAGTTCATGATCATGATGTCCTCATGCTGCTGTTTTTGTTCTCACTGCCACAGGGGCAGGGATGGGGAAAAAGGATGAGCAAAGACATGGATCAAGTTCTCATTGTGTTTGCTACTGCCACAGAGGGAAGGAGAAGGCATTCTCTCTGGATGGTGGATGAATGGGACTGTTCATTTATAGATCCTCTTCAGTCGTCTCTTATGAGACAAAATGAGGCAGGAAAACTGGTGGCATGATATAACAACCTGTACTGTTACAATCAAAGCCCTGCTTATGATACAGGCTCTGCAACATTTTGATAGTTCTCCTCTGGACTGTGATTTTCTCATGAGACACAGAAAAATGGAATTATCTGCATATTTCACTTTGGTTAGAACATATTTATGTATGTAAAACAGGCTTCTGAATGTTGTCTGGTCTCTATGTGAGTGACATTTTGCACACACTGTGTTATAGCATGCATGCTTTCACCCACTGTGAAAAGGGTGTGTTCTATTTAACATTATGCATACTTCTATCTGTTGAGAAAAGTACTGTGTTTTGTAATAGCATGCATTCTTTCCACTGATGGGAAAAGAGTATTCCTGAAGATGGCCGAAATGCCTTTATTCCCTTCGTTTTTGACAGGCTCTTACATTATTGTGTCCATATTTTTTTTGAAGATTAAGTCTCCAAAACTGGACACAATGCTCCAGTTGATGTTTTGCTAATGATTCCTACATAGATACTATTCCCTGCTTTTATTGGCTGTGTTCACCTCTCCCTATATACCTTAGCAGTCACCTGGCTCTCCAAGTCCTTACTGCTTTGTCACACTGCATGGCAACCTTGAGATAATCAGATATACATATCTTGGATCTTTCTGGATTTGTCCTGGAGACTGGAATTCTAAAGGAATTGCCGGGTCTCTGGGCCAACATCCAAAAACTCTGGGTAATACTGTAGAAACAGAAGAAAAAGCTGCCTGAGATATGTGCGGGGGTAGGAGAGGAAGGCAGAGGTGGAGTTTCACATCAGGCTGCTCCCAGCAGAAGAAGAAACAGAGCAGACATGAGCCCCACACAGAGAAGATTATTCAGCCCCTCGAGGCAGAAGAAGCAGGAGAAGATTAGTCTGCTCCGTGGGGTAGAAGGAAGCAGGAGAAGATCAGTCGGCCTGCAGGGCAAAAGGAAGCAGGAGAAGATCGGTTTCTGCCACCAAAGGAGGTGGCTCAGGGACTTTCCAGGCAGGCCAGGATAAGATCACGGGCTTCAAGAGTGATACATGGAATGTATTATGTATTCTCAGTGTAGGAGGCAGCTGAAGCTGGTATGTAACAGGTCCAATGCTTCGGGTAACAGTGAAAGGACTGATGTATCTAGGAGCAAATCTCTGAGATGAAATTTGAAGTCGGATATATCGAGTACTTAACCAGACTTTCTAGCCAGGGAGGAATTCAGGAGCTGAGCACCATCGACTATCAGCAGTTCTCTTGGCCCGGGAGGCGGCCCTACGCAAGCGGAGATTTGTCTGTTCCCATAGCGTTTTAAGGGCATCTGCAGTAGCCTTTGTTGCAGGGGATGGCTCTGATAAAGGTATAGGTAATGGTGGTCGTGGTTGTTTCCTATAGACGACTGAAAATGGAGATGTTCCAGTAGCAGTGGCGATGTGAGAGTTGTGTGAAAACTCTGCCTAGGACAAGAGGTCTGACCAATTATCTTGTCGGTCATTGATATAAGCGCACAGGAAGGCCTTCAAGGAGCGATTCATCCATTCAGCTTGCCCTATGGCTTGGGGGTGATAGGTGGTCATGAGGCTGATGTTTATGCCAAACTTACGACAGAGGGAGCACCACTACTTGGCAACAAACTGAGGACCTCTATCTGAAACAATGTCCATGGGTAAGCTGTGTAGTCTGAAGATATGATGAAAAAATAATCGTGCTAGTTCTGGAGCAGATGGTAGGCCCAGTAGAGGAACAAAATGGGCCATTTTTGAGAAATGGTCTATGGTGACTCTTTTTACGGTGTGACCCTTAGAAGGTGGCAGATCCACGATGAAATCCATAGACAAGTGAGTCCACGGTTCTTCGGGTGCTGGAAGTGGTTGTAAAAGACCCCAAGGTCTCCCGACCTTGGATTCAACCTTGGATTCGACATATGCTTTCGTGTCGGAGACCAAATTAGGCCACCAGAAGAACCACTGGAGCAGTGCCACAGTTTGTGCTTGTCCTGGGTGACCAGCAAATTTAGAATCGTGCGCCCAACGGAGAACTCTTTCTCAAAGCCATCGGGGCACGGCCATCTTTCCAGCAGGAACTGGATGAGTGGCAGACACACAAATACAAGCTGGATTGATTATATGAGTTGGCTCTTCTGGAGTATCTTTGGGCTCGAAGGATGGTGATAGGGCATCTGCCCGGAGGTTCTTGTTGGCTGGGCGATAGTGAAGTTCGAAGTCAAATCTGGAGAAGAACAAGGGCCATCAAGCTTGACGGGCATTGAGACATTGTACTTGACTCAAATGTTCCAGATTCTTATAATCGGTGAACACAGTAAATTTGTGTTGTGTGCCCTCTAGCCACGGGCGCCACTCTTCGAGAGCCAATTTTATGGCGAGCAGCTCATGATCCCCGATGCTGTAATTTTGCTCTGCAGATGAAAATTTACGGGAGTAAAAGGAACAAGGAACTACGGTACCAGAGGCGGTACGTTGACCCTGGACAGCCGCAGCCCCAATGGCAGAGGCATCAAATTCGACTAAGAATGGGCGAGTTGGGTCAGGATGGTGCAGACAGGATCCTTTCTGGAAGACTTCCTTCAGACGATGAAAAGCGGCAATGGCCTCAGGCGGCCAATTTCGTGTGTCTTGGCCTTTACAGGTCAAGGCGGTCAGTAGAGCAGCCAGGGTAGAATAGTGTAGAATGAAGTGATGATAGTAGTTGAGGAATCCTAAGAAGTACTTTGAGGCCCACTGGCTGTGGCCAATCCCGGATTCCCTTTAATTTGGCTGGATCCATACAGCAGCTTTGCCGAGAGATTATATACCCCAGGAAAGGTAAACTAGATATCTCAAATAGGCATTTGTCCAACTTCACAAACAAATGGTTTTCACGAAGGGGTTGGAGAACAGTTTGGATGTCAGCACGATGAGTATCAAGGTCTTTGGAAAAGACGAGGATATCGTCCAGATAGGCCACAACTTTGATGTACAGTAGGTCTCTGAAGATTTCGTTCATCATTCGTTGGAATACTGTGGGCGCATTATAGAGGCCAAAGGGCATCACCAAGTATTTGTAGTGCCCATCTCGGGTGTTAAAGGCAGTTTTCCAAATGTTGTCAGGACGGATTCTCACCAAGTTATACGCGCCGTGTAAATCCAGCTTCGTGAATATGTAGGAACCCTGGAGATGGTCAAATAATTCGGAAATCAATGACAAGGGGTATTTATCCTTAGGGTGATGGCTTTTAGGCCATGGTAGTCAATACACAGCCTAAGTGACCCGTCTTTCTTGGGCACAAAAAAGAATCCCGCTCCCGCGGGAGACGTAGACGGGCGAATGAATCCCTTTGCAAGATTTTCCTGAATATATTCCATCATTGCCTTTGTCTCGGGCAGTGACAGAGGGTAAGTGCATCCACGAGGAGGCGTGGTTCCTGGAAGGAGGTCAATTGGACAGTCAAACCTGAGAGGCGGAAGGAGGTTGACCTTTTGTTTAGAGAACATATCCTCAAAGGCCACATACAGAGGAGGTATGCCAGAGGACATAGTAGCCAGAGGGACCACAGGAGATGGTATCACTTTCTGAAGGCAAGACTGGTGGCAGGCTGGACCCCACTCCACCATTTGTAACGAGGTCCAGTTGAACTGAGGAGAGTGCCACTGTAGCCAAGGAAGTCCAAGCACTACAGGATGGATGGATTTATCCAACACTAGTAGTTCAAGTTCCTCGATGTGTAAAGCCCCAGTGTATAACTGGACAGGTTCCATAGTCAAGGAAATTCGGCCGAGTAACGGCTCTCCATAGATAGAAGCTATACATAGTGATGTATCAAGTGAGCGGGTCTTTATGCCCAAAAGTTGAACAAGGTCCTTAAGAATAAAATTACCTCCTGCTCCGGAATCTACCAAAGCAAGGACCGGGAAGGACCGGGAGTCCCAGATCAGAGTAAAATGAACAGATAACTGAAGGGCCAGAGAAGTTGCACCCAAGTTCAGGACCCCTACTAAACTCGGGCCAAGGAGTTTCCCGGATGGATAGGGCAAGTCTGTAGATGGTGGTCAGGTGCTCCGCAATACAGACACAGACCGGTTTGTCTCTGCTGGAGACACTCTTCCGGTGTCAGATGCTCATGACCCAACTGCATAGGTTCCTCTGTCTTGACCACTTTAACATCACTGCAGGTAGCAGGGTTGGTAGTAGGTGGTGAACAGGAATGAACTCGCAAAGGCTTCTTGGGCATCCGACTCTCCTGGTGACGCTCTTGATGATGATAGTCGATTCGGCCTGCCAAGCCTATAAGGTCCTCCAAAGAGGAAGGGAGCTCCCATGCAGCCAGCTCATCTTTCAGCTATGGGGAGAGTCTGTCCAGGTAGATAGCTCAAAGGCAGTCTTCCTGCCAAGCGAGCTCAGTAGCCAAAGTCCAAAACTCAATGGTATAATCAAAAAGACTTCTTTGTCCTTGACGAAGTTGTAGTAAACTGGTGCTTGCCACGGCATGTCACCCTGGATCATCAAAGATTCATCTGAATTCAGCTACAAATTGAGCCAATTCCTTCAACAAGGAATCCGAGCATTCCCACAAGGGAGAAGCCCAGGTCTGCGCCTTTCCTTCAAGACAGGATAGGATGAACATGACTTTAGTCAACTCATCCTGGAAGATGGAGGGCTGCAGAGCAAATTGCATGTAGCATTGGTTAATGAATCCTCTGCAGAGTCTAGAGTCGCCATTGAAGCGTGGGGGCACTGGAAATGCCAACAAGGCTTGAGGCATCGATGGAGGTGGCTGTGGAGGAGGAGGAGCCAAATTAGATGTAGAATCGCTAGGGCGGTCATTTAGCCAGGTATGAAGACATCCCACGGAGGTGGCCAATGCCTCCAAGAATTGCTGTTGCTCTTATACCTTAACTGCCAGGACTGTTATGGCCTGGAGGACACACGGCTCCACCGAGTCCATGGCCTTTGCAACCTGTTCCATTGGAGGTGGACCTTTGGGCCAAGGTGGGGTTGATGCAACCCATAGGTAAGGACCTACGGGTCCCCACCGTCAGCAGGTGGAGTGGGCTGAACCTAGAGGCCGCTGGAGCTTCACCTATACCAGCCCTCATTCCCCTTGGGTTGAGCCTTTGGGTGCTGGGGCCGGCAGGACCTGGGTGGGCTTCGAGGTTAGTGAGTAACAAGAAGTGGTTCAGCCCTGAGACAGCAGCCGGTAGAAGGCATAGTCCTACCCTGGACTGGATTCGGTACAGGAACTTAGGCACTAAAGGAACAACAAGTAACTGGAGGTGCTCAAGCAAAGGAAGGCCTAAGCCTTGTAAGTCTACGTCCAGAGGATAGGCAAGAGGAGGCGTCACTAACAGGCTAGGATCAGAGCCGGTGGCAAGTGGAAGTCATGGCAAGCAGCGTAGAACTCTAGACACAGAAAGGTCTGTAGCGTACTCGATCAAGTCGGTGGTCAGGGCACAGAGAAGGCAGGCGTAGTCAATGAAAGTAATGGTCAGGGCATGGAGAAGGCAGGCTTAGTCAAGCGTAGCTGAGGTCTGGGGTTGGAGATAGGCTGAAGAGTAGTTGGGCGTAGCTCAGGTCCGGTGTTGGAGAGAGGCTGAAGAGTAGTCAGGCGTAGCGGAGGTCCGGGGTTGGAGATAGGCTGAAGAGTAATCAGGCGCAGCAGAGGTTTGGGGTTGGAGACAAGCTGAAGAGTAGTCAAACAAAGCAGAGTCAAAATCCAAAGAGTCAGTCCAACACATAGATGAAACAGAAACAAGGGAGACAGGAACCGGGAACCACAGGAATCAGGAACACAAAGTAGAGAGGATTCTCTATCAGCAACGAGTACGAGGAGACCTGTTGCAAAGGCAATGCTATGGAGTGAGGCCTGAGCTTTTATACGCTGAAGAGTCTGATGTCAGCATCTGGGGCCAGGTTCCGGCCGGGAGCCCTGTAAAAGAATTTGTGATGCTCGCGCCTAGGGAGGGGCGCAGCGCCGATGGTGGCGTCTCTCTTCGGGTTACGGCGGAGAGGCCCGACGAGCAAGGACATCTTGGCTGGCAACACTGGGGACCATGGCAGAGCCAGAGGCACTGGAGGCAACCCGAGGTTGGAGCTGATGGCCCACCGCCACCAGCGAAGAGGAACCAGGGGCTGGAGTCCGCATGAGAAGGTGAGAGGGCCGCACCACGTGTCTGCCGTGGGCAGCATGCGTAACAGTGGCCAATTGTGCCAAGTACACACTAAAATTAATTGGACCTAATTTGGAGCCTTCAAGGCTGATTCAGACTGCTCCCACGTAAATCTGAATGTATGGTTTGGTAGGTATGAGTATGTTCCAGTCTGATTTCGATATGAGAAACTACTACAAGAAGGTCTTGCTGTGAAGAATGCAAATGACGAATGGGATTATAAACCTGTAAACCTGTCTACATTGGGGTAATAGTGTTCATTTGCATGAGATTTCCATGCGAGGGTGAAAAGCAGGATGCACAGTTTTACAAACACATTTTTTGCATGCAAAACTCCTTGCTGCATTGGGAGTAACATTTGTGCACAAAAAATGTGCATACAACTGAGGGTAAAACTGTGCATTCTGCAAAAAGCACCTTATTGCATCAGCTTCCTTGAGGGAATTAGGTGTAATATAGATGTAGAGGGACCGATTGCATTTTTTTTTCCTGATAGAGCAATATTCAGCTGCTATCTGGGTAAAGTTAGCTGGATAAACTTATTGGGGCCAATTTTAAATTTTACGCGGGCGGGGTACATTTGTGCGCGCTACCCGTGGAGCGGCCTTGGAGGGAACTTCTTTTTGGATGCCCCCCACCTTTCCCTCCTTTCCCCTATCTAATTCACCCCCCGGCCCTACCTAAATCCCTCCCTACCTTATTTGATGGAGTTACGCCTGCAGCCGTAACTTGCACACGCCGGCTGGCTGCCGTCGCGTGAACCTCCGGCACAGCGGCTGTGCCAGAGGACTTGGGAATGCCCCCGGACTGCCCCTGGACCACCACCACGCCCCTGGCCGTGTCCCCGGACCACCCCAGACCACGCCGCGCCCCCGCCCCCGCCCCCGAATCACCCATTTTTGAAAGCCCCGGGACATACGCGCGTCCCGGGGCTTGCGCGCGCTGCTGAGCCTAAGCAAAATAAGCTCGGCACACGCAGAGGTAGGTTTTTGGGGTTTACGCGCATAACCCTTTGAAAATCTACCCCCATTATGTTAACTTGGCTAGGATATTCAATGGCATGGCTGCACCACGGAATATACTTGGCTATTTGATAGGGATGTGAATCATTTTTCTGAAGTTTGAAATTATCGTACGATATTTTCAAACTCGTCAGAAATAGGGGGCTCCCCGAAACCAATAGGAAAACCCCACAAAATTGTTTGTGGGGTTCTCTTATTGTTTTGGGGGAGGGTGGGAAAAATGGCACACAAAAACAACCCCTAAACCCACCCCAACCCTTTAAAACACATTCTTTAGCTTCCCCCACCCTCCCGACCCCCCCAAAAACTTTTTAAACGTACCTGGTGGTCCAGTGGGGGTCCCGGGAGCGATCTCCTGCTCTCGGGCCGTCGGCTGCCACTAATCAAAATGGCGCTGATGGCCCTTTGCCCTTACCATGTGACAGGGGCTATCGGTGCCATTGGCTGGCCCCTGTCATATGGTAGGAGCAATGGTGCCATTTTGCACTGATCACCAGTCGATTAGATTACTATTTATTTATTTAACTGCTTTTATATACCGGCATTCGTCAGAAACATCATGCCGGTTCACATTTTAACAAAAGGTGTGGAAAATACAGTATAACAATGGATAGGGGAAAAACAGGATGACAATAACCAAAGACAGGCTATGAAGATACAGATCTAAAAACTGAGTTAAAGTAGCAAAATTCAACCATAGATTAAATGACAAGATTAAATGATACGATTGAATGATACGATTAAATGATACGATAATGATAGATTACTGCAACTTTCTGAATGGTATCTCCCTTACCTCCTTGAACTGTCTACAAATTGTGCAAAATACAGCAGCCTGAATCATGGTAGATGCCAAACCTTCAGACCACATAAAACCCATCCTTTACAGACTGCACTGGCTATCGATCCAAACCAATGCAGTTTGCTTCTTCAAATGTGTGAACAAACAAGCCCTAGAATATCTTTCTCATCTCCTTGCCTTCTACAGCCTTGTCAGAGAGCTCTGATCCTCACAAAAGGCGTTCCTTGCCTACCCAGACCTGACTTCCACCACACTTAATTACATAAAACTGAGAGCCTTCAACTCCAAAATCTTGAAGGAGGTTCCACTGCCCATTTTCAACCAGGCCTTCCCCCAATTAGCTCATTAGAAGAACTAAGTTTCCTTGCCCCTGGCCTTTATTCTATTGAAATGGAAAACATTGCTAACCATTATTTCTATTAATATGTTTGTTAATCTTTAATTTGATTGTGATCCGCTTTGAGATGATCCTTAGCAAAAAACGGAATATCAAATGTTCGTAAACAGATAAATAAAATACATTTTAGAAGAGAAAGAAGGCTCGAAGCAGGAAACTAAGAGAAGGCCAACAACAAAAAGAGGCAGAGGACAAAAATCAAACTACAGATACATAGTTTATGTTGGAAGACTCTTTACTTTAAATTTGGAGAAGATTTCTGTGCTAGAAGGGTATTGTCAAGGGCAGGGAATGAGAGAGGTAAAGTGATCCTGGAATGGGGGAGGGGCGTGGTAGCAGCTGTTATCTGCCCATCTCCTTTAATCCTGTGGTCACCAGAGTATTATGGTATTGTACTGGAAGCCAGAGGAGGTTGGAAGGTGGGAAGATATTGTGACTAAGTGCAGTGCACTGAAAATCTCCCTCTTAAACATTGGTCTCTCTTGGCAGGTTTGATATTGAGAGGTACCGCAGTCAGAACTTGAATTTAGGGGGGAAATAGGGGGAAAACCTTTCTCTTGTTTTAAAAAAAAAATTGCTTTCCCTGTTATATCTTGCAGGAGACAGCAGTGGTGGATTTAGTCAGGGCATCAGGCTGCACAGGTCTAAAGAAGTATCATCTCAGTAACAGGAAGAAATGACAGAAGAGCATGGGTGGAGTTTGGGGGAATGAAAGGGTGCATTGCCGTCCTCCAAACTATGTGTTTCCTTGTTGGCTCCCAAGCTTCCCTCTTGGCTTAGCCTAATGGATTCTGACTCCTCTCCTTGCTCCCTGGACAGCTCCATGGCTTCTCTGCTGTTTGGTTGCTCACTTCTAGGTTATTGAAGTTGTATCAGGCAGACAGGCTGACATGAAGTAGGGAGGTATGAGCAAGTTATCTGCGTCCATGGCTGCTGGCACACATCTGGCTGTCCTGCTCAGCACATGATCTCTGGAGATTTCAGAGTGAGGACAGGAAGCCTACATGCAGCTAGGGCTCTGAGTCTGGGGAGCTGCTGACTGCTGAGCTACCAAGGTTCAGGGCATGCAGAAAGTGACGTGGTGGACTTTGCGGACATGGTACTGCCACTGGCCTGGAATCCATGACTATCAGCAAAAGTGCTGCAGGGGTTGAGGAAGTGGGAGCAGTCCCATGAGAGCTGAGATGTGCCCGAGAGAGCAGAGCATTGAGATGATTCAAACTTGTGCTGCAGGGAGAATCATAAATGGAGAGATGAGCAGAGTCTGCTTATGAAGGGAGCCCTGCCTGTGGAGGAGGGAGGCAGGGCCGCATTTACTATGTAGAGGGCCCTGGGAAAACTTTTGTGGCTGGGCCCCTTTTCATATTTTCCCATATTGATTGCCACCCTCTCTCTCTCTCTCCCCCCCCATCACCACCCCCTCCCCCCACCAACACTCTCCTCTTTCCTTCCCTCTCAGCTCAGCCTCCAACTAACCTTGCTTCTGTGCTCCATCCCACATCCACCTGTTAATCTGATGCTGCCGGGCCCACTGCTGCAGCTTTCCTCCTCTTCTATGCCAGCCAACAGGAGAGCAGTTGCTAGGAATGTGCATTCGTTTCATACGTTTCATAAGTTTTGCTATACAAGCATGTAATATGAAATGTATGAAACATATGAAATGAATGCACATCTAATTGACATGTAATGGGAAACGTATGAAACGAATTAAACGAATGAAACGAATGCACATCCCTAGCAGTTGCATATCTTCTCCTTCTCCTGGCCTGTCTGGGCCCATGCAAGTGCAACACTTGGAGTCCTCATACCTCCAGCCTGTGCTGCAGGCTGATATGAACGTGGTGTTAAGGGCTTTACATTGTGGGCCCCCTGCCACGTAGGGTCCACCGCAGCTGGCCCTTTTGCCCATGGGTAAAATCAGCCCTGCAGAGAGGTGAGGTAACGGGTAGAGCCATGGATATACTTGACGGTGAAAATCAACAGTCTGAAGGTGATCTGAATGACTGGAAAGACATGTTAGTGGAATTGACAGCACTTCTCTAAGATTCCTTAGTATCTTACAAGCCGATCCATTACAGTACGCTCAGCCGAGGGCACTGTTTAACCCTTGGTTGGATGTGGGTTTTGGACACGCGTCCACAACCTCTTATTCTATAAGGAGATTAGCGCATCCAAAATGCACGTCCAAGCCCCGCAAAACTAATAATGCTCATCATATGCAAATATATGTTGATGAGGTTATTAGCTATTCTCTCCGATCCAAAAAAAAAAAAATGTGTGCCCAACTCTCACATTTTTACGCTCAGAAATTAATGCCTGCCCAGAACAGTCCAAAAAAAGTGAACAGAAAAGCAGAAAATACTGCTTTGCTGTACTTCCTCTGACTTAATATCATAGCGATAATAAGTTGGAGGAACCAAAAGTTAAAAAAAAAATTTTTTTTAAAGTGTGCCAGTGGTCAGTTAGGAAAAAGTACGCGCAATTAACGAGCATCCGTTTTCCTAGCCCGCTGACAGCCATCTCTCCTGGGTGCTGGCTGCCAAGGAGGTGCTAGGGGTGCACATCTAGGAAAGCAGGTGCCCAACACTTCTTCCATGCTGCTTTATTCGATCAGCTTTATCTCATCTGGTCCTGTATTTGGCCACTTTAAGTGTGGTAGCTGCATGCGAACTCTCTTTTCTGTAAAACAGAATAGCTCTACCTTGCTTCCATTCATTTTTCCTTCTGGATTAACTTAATACATCTGCTGTTCCTTTCTCAACTCCTTCAGGGAATATATACAAACAATACGTATTCGTTGTTTCTGCTTTTCTCCATCTCCCCTCACATATTTCAGTTTTCCGTTTCTCAGTCTTATAATCCTATCCCTCTGCTTCTTTCTCTCATTAGCATATGCAAAAAGAATATTGTCGCCTTCCATTCTTGCCTTTATTTGTTGGTTATATTTTTCCTCCACTTGCATTTGTAACTTTGCTGGCCTATTTTTCCTGCTTTTCTTGGCCTTTCTAGATACTTTTCCCCGTGTAACAATTTTGCTTTGGTGCTACGTGATGTTAGTGGAAATAAGACACACTCATGCACACTCACACAGAGTACTGTATATATGTATACATATGTGTTCTGGTAAAAGCAATACTTATCATAAATGCAATATATGCAAAGGTTATATTCTGATAAGCATAATTGTGGTTATACAGGACCACTGATGGGAATGGCCCAGAAAAGAAAAACAAGGCAGAAAGAAAGTATGTACAAGGATATTTCTTAAGTGAATGCAAACGATTAGGTGAGCTCTGGTCTCCTGTCCGGTCAGGTATGGCAACTCTGAGGATTCCCGATGAGAGTAGGGCATAGTCTCTCTCTCTCTCTCTCTCTCTCCTGTGCTTGAGGACCCAGCATTGGGGTTCAGATCACCCTGTCCTCCACCTTCTCAGATCTGTTGTACGTTCTGAATACTAAACTTTATCCATTTTTTTTCTCCCTCCTTGTTTGAAAATGATGTTGGTCTCTTTTCTCTCTTGCTTTTCTTTACTTTCCTAAAATAAAGATGGTGACCTTATAGGGGGCATTATTCTTAACTACCTGCATAGCTGCAGCAATTTTCAACCTGAAAGTACACTCATACCTTCACTTTCAAAATTGCCTAAGGAAAAAAAAGTACCTGTGGAGACCTGCACCTCCTTTTTCTGTGGGAACTTTTTCCAACTAAAACAATGCCCGTAGTACTGAAAATCCAAAGCCAAGCACATTGTTTTCACCCCCGACCTAATGTCACGCTGGGAATGCTTCCACTACAAAGTAGGTTAAAGGACACATGTTGTGGAATCTACTTATGTAGGGCCTTTCATCAGTTATTTGAAGAGTGATCCCCAATCAATTTTGTAATAACTCGAGCTATAGATTTTTGTTTGGTCTCCCAGAACTACATTTACATTTATATACATTAATAAGCTGCACCCCCCCCCCCCTCCTAGATTTCTTATATTAAACAGCTCAGTCAGAATGAGGGCTGGCAGCTGGCACCAAGAGTCTTCATTTGTAACTACCTGGATATCTCCACCCTCCCCTAGTTCATATTGCTCTCTCCTCATCCCAATATACCAAGTCAATGATTCTGGAATGGGCCTAGCACCTGCACTCCTTCTGGAACCCTGAAATCATGCACCCTAAATCCAGCCCACTGGGTGTCCCTCTTAAGCGATGACCATGACTCCCTCCTCACCAGGAGCTGTGAATGTTGCCCTCACAGCATCCTCAGCCCAGCTGACTGGGAAAGAAAGACCTGACCCGGGGGGGATTTAATCATGGGCTAAACACAGCACTTACCACTAAGCTATTGGGACAGCCTATACTTCATCCATTTTGCTATCATTATATCCCCCAGTTTTTCTTTTGCTACAGAATTTATTAAGGCCATGGAATCATGGGAAATGCCTAATGTTGATACTAAATGCCCTTTGCCCTTTGTCTTCCTGCCTCTCGACACTGCTGGTTCAGGCGTAGCATACCATCCCCTTCTTCCTGGTCCTGTTGATTGTGACTGGCATCCCACCTTTCACCACCTAATGCTATTGGCTGTGGGCAGCACCCTCCTCCCTTCCAATGCTACTGGTTTTGTACTGGGAAGATTCGTCTCTTTTCGGGTTGCTCTGCGTTGTTGTTCTTATTTCAGTTGCCTCAACACCCTCCAGCTGCTGCCACTGTTACGATCTCTCCTGTAGTTGCGCCACAGGAGGCATCTCACCTTTTCTGGAGGCCGCTCCGAAGCCAGGGTCTCGCCTACGAACTATCCAGGATTTGCTCCAGGGCCTGGGAGGCCTTCGAGGTTCCTTGCTGGTAACTAGTTGCTGCGCTCTGCTGACCTTTGTCTGCTTCCTTGTTGGTTCCCGATCCTGCTTATGTTTCGTTCCAGTCCCAGACCTTCTTCAGTTCCAGATCCCACTTCAGTTCCAGTTCCAGATCCCGCTTCAGTTCCAGTTCCGGATCTTCTTTAGTTCCAGGTCCCACTTCAGTTCCAGTTCCGGATCTTCTCCTTCAGTTCCAGGCATTGGTTCTCTGGTTCCTGACTCCTGCTTGCTTCCGACCTTCCGTGTTTGCCGCCTGCCTCGACCTTGGACTAACTTCTTCATATTGCTCTCTTCGCCTAAGTCCCAGCTGCTCGGGTCCTCATGGGCTCCTCCTGGGGGTACCTCGGGCTTCTAGGGTGAAGTCTTCTTCATCTCGCCAGTCACTTAAGTCCCAGCAGCTCGGGTCCTCACGGGCTCCTCCCAGGGGGGATCTGGGCTTCCAGGGTGAAGACTCCTGCTCGACGCCTTGCCAGTATCTGCCTCCCTCTCTGCTCTTTCTCTATGGAGAGTGCTTCCTCTTCCACCTCTTCACTCCGTCAGACCGGCCTAAGGGTCCACCTCCATGCTCGCAACAGCCACCACAATTGTCATATTCCCTTCTTCCACTGGTTCCTCATGGCTCCCAGAAAACAAAATCCATTGCTGCCAGGAGGGAGACAGCGATATAATAGCAACTTGGAACAAGTTAGGAAGAGGAGGAGAAAAACGCTGGGACTAGAAGTTAAAGGGAAGATTGGGGTGAAGAAAAGAATGAGGGGCTGGAGAAAAGACTAAGAAGGAGGAGCCTAGATTGAGAAGCAGTAGAGGAGATTAAAAACCAAGGGAGTGAGATGGGGAATATGGAGAGAGAGTGAAAGAGAAAACTGGAGAAATAGAGGGAAGAAAGAACAGATTACAGAAAGAAGGGAAGGGAAAAACAAGATAGACTAGGGAGGGGAGGCAGTGGAGAAGGAAGGAAGCATTTGTAAAAGAGAAAAAGAGGCTGTAATGAAAGGAATGGGTAAGAAGAGAAATAAGGAAGGAAAGAAAAAAGGAAGTGGAGAAAGAACAATAATTGAAAAGTAAAAAGAAAAAACTGAAATGGAGAAACAAAGATATAGTTGAAAAAACTAAAGAATCTCACACAACTGAACATGATTTTTTTTTTTTTTTACTAATTTGAAGGGCATATTATATATATATATATAAAAAAAGATATATGTTTTCAGTACAAAAAGGACCTTTGTGTGCACAGTGAGAAATGCAAATTATATTCAAATTCATATAAATATGTCAGAACCGTGTGCCACAGAATCTACTTCTGAACTGTCACAGGAGACCAGAGACCATGTTTCTATCTAGAAATTGCAAAATTAGGAGACTGATAGCTAAAGTTTGCAAAGTCTGCTTTGCTGGCAAAAAGAATAACTTGTGCACATAGGCTGCACTTTGGCATATAAGGTTCCCTTTGTACGCATGATGCAAACCTCTACAAATGTTTTTTCTTCACATGTAAGAAACTGAGGCACATACATGTATTCTTGCAACATTTTATGCAAATTTAAAATTAATGAGCTCCTGCAATGCAAAATCCTACAACACATCTCATTAATTATGGCCTAGATTTATCAAAATGCTATAAATAGAGTGGAAATTGTTGCACTCGGGGGTGGACCCTTGTCCTGGAGCAGTGGAGAATGGCTCCCTGGTAGGGACTAGGAAGCACCTGCCCCCAGGGGGCGGAGCACTGGAGGAGACAGAGGCTAGGATGAGCTTTACCACTGGAAGCCTGCGGTACCCCCGGGTGGAGCCCGTAGGGACCCGGGCTGCTTGGACTTAGGTGGGCCTCGCAGGGTCTCCTGGAGAGGTAGTAGACAGGCGTGCCCACAGACAGCAAGGGAGCGCGGTTGGACTCGAGGTGGTAGGTCTGATGGAGCAGGGAGGACCAGAACAGAATAGACTATGACAAGGCAAGGGACAGAGCCAGAATCAGGAGGCGTGGTCAAACAGGCAGAGGTCAGAATCCAGGAGTCAGTCTAAGGAGTAGTCAACGAAGCAGAGGTCAGGTTCCGGAGGTCAGACGAGGTCACAAGGCAGGCAGAGGTCAGGAGGCAGGCAGCAGACAGAGTGGTCAAGGAACAGGCCAAGGTCAATACCACAGAGACAGTATGAGGGTACTACCTGGGAGACAGAAGGACAGATGCAGGAACAGAGGAATGCTGGAACAGTAGGATCCTGGAACAAGGCTGGAACGAGATTGGAAAAATCTAGCACACAACACAATGCCGACCCGATTGCCATGGCAAGGAAGTGCAGGCAGCGACTTTCTTAAGTAGTTCCTTCAATCAGGGAGCGCCGCGGAGCTAGGATCCACCCCTGGCCCTACAAGAGGCCGGGCAGTCCACGCGCACGTGTAGGGGCATGGCCAATGCCACGGAAGACACTGAACTCCGGCGTGAGACCTGGTGTGCAGTGGAAGGCCTGGCGACCACCGCCTCGGGATGCTGAGGCCTGGAGGAGCTCGTGGCTGCCGCTGGGGAGGCCGACCTGGGACCTGCAGAGGAGCCAGAGAGGTGAGCAGGACTGTGCGCGTGCCGGATGCGCAACAGAAATAGTGCCCATGATAATAAAGGGGCATGGTTAGGCTAATTACCCTGCTCCCACATCCCATAGGAAATTTCTGCAAGGTGCGATAAATTTATCGCATTTGTGTTATATAAATCTACTCCTCTAGTTATACTTTTCATCCATTATAATGACTACAAATCTGTACTGATGTTAGTTTTACTATGAATACCTCAGAATGTTTCTGTAACATCACCTCCTAAATCCTGCCAACCTTCCGAATCCCATCCCAATTCAAAGTGCCCCCTCTACAGTGGTACATATACAGAGAGTATGAGAGATATATCTACTCTATAATCAACCAAAGAAGAGAGTCTCAACAATGTTTATAAAACCTGATTGATAAATAAATACATGTTTATTACAAAATGTATATAAAGTGCTAAAAGATCAATACAATATCAATAAGTACAGATTATAACATCCTAATGTTATATAATAGCTGAAATGTACAAAATGTCACATACTTGCAATATACAAAAAGTGATATAAGTATTTTGAATATTGTGTATATTGTATTGATCATTTGACACTTTATATACATTTTATAATAAACATTGATGAGATTTGTCATATATATTATTCTCTTCTTTGGTTGATTATAGAGTATATCTCTCTCTCATATTATGTATGTTTATTGATTAATGAGAGATTGGTAGTAGTACCATGTCAGTCGTTATATATATATATATATATATATATATATATATATATATATATATATATATATATATATATATATATCTTATATATAAAGAGAGAGTGTCAGATTGACTCTATACAGAGGTTCTCTCTCTCTCTCTCTCTCTCTCATCCAAACTTTTTTTAAATTCAGTTATACTAACTGTCCTAACCACATCCTCTGGCAATGTATTCCTGAGCTTAACTATGTGCTCAGTGAAAAATAATTTTCTTCAATTTGTTTTAAATGAGCTCTTTGTAAATTCATGGAATGCCCCTAGTCCTTCCATTATCTGAGAGAGTAAATAACTGATTTACATTAACCTGTTCAAGTCCTTTCATGATTTTGTAGACCTCTATCATATCTCTCCTCAGTTCTCTCTTCTCCAAACTGATCAGCCCTAACCTGTTTAGCCTTTCTTCATAGGGCAGCTGTTCCATGCCCCTTAGCATTTTGGTCGCCCTTCTCTGCACTTTCTCCAGTACAACTATATCTTTTTTGAGATACGGCAACCAGAACTGCACATAGTATTCAAGGTATGGTCTCATCAGAGGCATTATGACATCTGCAGTTTTATTTGTCATTCCCTTCCTCATAATTCCTAACATTCTGTTTGCTTTTTTGACTGCCACAGCACACTGAACTAACGATTTCAATGTATGTTGCCTACTGCCTAGATCTCTTTCCTGGGTGGTAACTCCTAACTAAAGCATAGGTTATTTTTCTCTTTATGCATCACCTTGCATTTGTCCATATTAAATATCATTTGCCATTTGGACGCCCAATCTTCCAGTCTCACAAGGTCCTCCTGGAATTTACCGCAATCTGCTTGAGATTTAACTTCTCTGCATAAATTTGTGTCATCTGCAAATTTGATCACCTGACTTGTCATATGCCTTTCCTGATCATTTATAAATATGGTGGATTTTGTGAACTTGCAGTTTGCTTTTCACTGAAAAAAAAAAAGTACTTTGCCTAAGTATTTATGATATTATATCACTATATCCAATTGGGAAAAAGTCATTATCTTTGTCTGAGACTACAACAAAGAAAAGACAATTGCACTAAACAGGTGAAAGCTCAACTTGGTGTAAATAGTGGGCTTGCTGTGTTAATTCACTTGATTGTGCAGAAATAAAAGTCAATAAGCAAAACAATGATGTAAGGTGAAATCCTTTTCATTAGACTAATTAATACCTTTCTTGACCAACTTTTCCTTTCTCAGATGTAGCTAGGTTTAGATATTTTCTTATTTATATATTATTTTACTTTTGTCCCTTATTGGCAGGCGGGTAAAAATCTGTTGATTACAAAGCTAAACTAATGGCACTTCTTTTCTGCCACCGAGAAAATAAATGTATAGGTCAATGTACTTAAAGACGCCCCCTTGCACAATGCAGGTTCTTGCCAAGGCTAACTCCCCAGCCTTGACGGCTCATCGCTGAAAATAAATACGGCTTTAGTGGGTAGAGCTGAGAAGAATTAGAAAATATATTGAACGATGAAGAAGGTATTGCTCAACATAAGCATTTGCAGTGACAACATGCAGGGTTAAATCTACAGCTTAGATATCTGGGGGTTTTAACCTACTTTCCAAAGGGTTTATGAGATCGCCACGTTCGTGTGTGTCTGTGTGTCTGTGTGAGCGATGTCGGGGAGCTGAAGAGGATCATGACAGGGCTATTTATTTTGGATCCATGTATGTGCACAGAAGTGTGTGCACACATTCCAGAAAGGATACTCTCTTAGCTCTACACGGAACTTCTTGTTTCCCATACACTAAAGTTCATAATCAAAGTGCAGTTTTATGTTGCTTGCTCTGCGATCTTACGCTACACCTCTGTTTTTAAAGTGATTTTTAGTAATTAATATTTTTAATGCTAAGAAGAAAGTCTGTATGACATTATGGGCTATAATGTGTGTGTGTGTGTGTATGTGTGAGAGAGAGTGATATGGTTCTAACTTGCTGAACTGTATAAATGGACTCTCTGATTTTCCAGAAGCCAGCAGCTTTCAGATTGATAACAATTAAGAACTTCAGCATTTCCTTTCCTTTATACCCGACAAGAACAGTCAATGAAATCTTTCAGCAGATAAGGTACTGGATGCCTCTCTATCTCAGCTCCAATCAGGCCGCTTGGCGGAGTTTATCTCCGAAGTCTAACCTGCAGTGATCAGGATGCCAGACTCATTTAGGGAAGCTCAGTTCTGTAACCTGAGACAATCCTTCATTGATTGTTTAAAGTGGTGTTTGGATTCTGGCCCTTCCTTTGCAAACAACTAAAAGTGCCACCCTTGTTCCTCTGCCTCACTATTTCTGTCACTTTCAGCCCAGCAGACCGTCCTCCCCCCTCTCACCGTGGTTATTCGGCAGTGCATCCATATTTTAAGGCAGGGTGTGGGAACGGGGAAATGGGTGAACTTAGGAAAACCCTACGGCCTTGGGTTTCGTGAAGAGAGTGCCGGCGTTATAGCAGGGGAGGTCGCGGGTCTTGCGTTTTCAGACTTTTCACCCTGGGCAAGCACTTCATCCGCCTAATGCCTCCGGGAAGCTGCGGAAAGCAACACGTCTTATTTCAGCCAGTGTATCCCCATTTGTAGATCTAAAGTCCAAAAGAAGGAAACTAAATACCTGTAGCAGCCTTTACCACTTTCATTCACAATTAATATTTATTTTCCAGGCTCGAGTACCCATGGAATCCGCTCGTGCTTCAGTCTAAGCGATATTTATTTATTTCATCACGCATCCGTATTCATTCTCGTTTCCTCTGCTTATCAAGAACTGTATCTAGCTGTAGTGTGACATGAGTTGAAAAGCTGTACACCGAGGGAGTTTCTGCGCTGCATTATACAGTACAAAAAAACCCCACAAAACCCAGAAAGACAGAGGGCGCCTTTACAAGGCTGGAAAAATGACGCTGGCTTGCACTTTTTTTTTTTTTTTTTAAGGAAAAAGGCCTGGCTGTGTTTGGCCTCTTTTTTTTTTGTTCCTGGCCAGTTTGCAGTATGGGCTGCTGCTGGCTCCCCCTGCATTGCACCCAGGTGCCACATTCTAGGCCCCCCCAGCGTCTTTCCCAGCCATGGGCGGGCGAGGGCGAGTCCCAGGCCAGGAGGAGAAACGAGACCATAGTTTTAACGCGATCGCTTAATAATAACTCCCGGCGCAAACGGGTTCGCCTCGCGTCCTGTAGTAATTACTTGAAACCCTTCGCCTCTGCTTCCCTGCATAAACCAATTCAAAATGGTTTCCCTTACGGTGAAGGGGGGGGGGGGGGGGGCGCATTTGTTCAGGGCAAGCGAAGTGAGAAAACAAATCCGAGATCGGATATAAAGCAAAGCTGCAATAAAATGTGGGTGAGCTATCCAGAACGGGAGAAGGTTTCCAGTGCCCTACCTGTGAGGCATAATGAGGGAGAGAACAGTAACACAGTATGCGGTGTAACTTGGTCTCCATTGCAGGGAGAAATGATTAAAGGAAGGCAACCAAAGAGCCTGACATATTAAGCTGCTGCATACTACTACGGGTACAGTGATCATAATTCAGAATTTGGTACGAAAAAGCCTTCATGATGAATCGGCCCAAAATAGTAATGCTGAAATAATGGTATTGCGGGAGAGACGTATAGCTCTGTATTTCACGGGCTCAGTTTTATTCCTTGCGATTGCAAAAGTATTATTGTAAAGACATCCTCTTTCCCTGGCCTTCCCGAGCACCCGTGAGCTTTCCTGTCTGTCGCTGTTCAGTTCAAATATTGCAAGGGAGGACCTGAAGTACAAGTCCCCCACCCCCGATCGGTTACTTCGTCCATTATTTAGGTTTGTAGTACTTTTAATCTGATTTAAAAAAAAAGATGGAGACACCTGCGGTTTCTGCCCAGGAGATCTCTCAAGCAGCACGGCGCATTGGCCCGTTTGCAATTCCAAAAGTATATCATTTCCTCATGCAAACCGAGAGAAAAAAAATCGGCAGACCCGCAGATCTCGCAGACCCAGATTAATTACAGCAGGGCATCAATTATTTGGGTACATTTTGTTTTATGAAGTCAGCTGAGAGCATGGTTTATTGCTGAAAGTTATTTTCATTCAAATAATGAAAGTCATTCTCTCACTTACACACACACACACACACACACACACACACAGGCAAACTTTTCCATTTCTGACTTTTGCAATATCCTACAGTTTAACTAACGCTCTGACTGTATCCTGGAGAATAAGTGGTCCTTTGCTGTATTCTATAAAAACGACGCTGTTTGTTGGGGGGGATACATGCAGCTAATCCATGAGCCTTAGAGACCATATAGATCCTTTGTTTGGATGTCACATCTGAAGAAGGTTCTTGGTGTACAAAACCCAGAGCAGTATAATTTTTTTGCGGGTCAAAAATAAAAATAAATAAATAGAGAATTACAACCCCGGCCTTCCAAGAATCGAATTATATTGAAAACAACTGGCTTCCGAATAAAACCAGAACGGTTGAGTGGAAGCAGCCAGAACGTCGTGTGCATACAATTTTATACATTTTGATGGTGTGTAAATTAAGTAGAATACGGATGCACTCTGCCTTAAGGACCAGTAAGGAAAACTATTCGGACAGAACTTAAAGTACTAATATTTTTTTTAAGTGTTTTGCTTGTTAAGTACGTTTTCTTTACCATTACAGAGAATGGAGAAAATATGTAACTTATATTTACAGATGTATTCAACTGTGAAATTGAGTGTAGCAAACACAGAAAGTATGCAAATTGATTTGGACCAGAAACTTGCTTTTCATTTAGTGAAGCATATAATGCAGAAAAGCCCGTCTGGCTGCCTGCCTATAACACCCTCCTCAACATCTTGGATTAATTTATGACGCGGGCATAGAATTGTAAAAATGTTCTCTTGTTTGAGATTACCTTGGTAATTCATTTTATTTTCTGCAAAAAGGGTCATGCCTCATAGCTAAATGGTACTAAGGCCAGGTTTTTCTAAATTCGTTTTCTAAGCCACCGAATGGAAGAAAGCTTTAGGAAAACAGATTCTTAAATTAAAAAAAACAAAAAACCCTAATGTTCAAAGCCTATTGGAACCGGTTGCATTTGGTATACCGTAAGGTGCAAGCTTACCTAGGCTTGCCGTTATAACGCAATTTGCTATTTGCCTTGAAAAATGATCGGAGGAATTTATCTTAACTACAGCATAAAACCTGCAATTATGCCTAAATTCTTTCCGTAGTGGTTTCCATTTCAAACATAGGGATGCGACCTTCTTCAAGGAAAAACCGCTACACAGTCAACACACACATGTAATGGTCTGCTAGACTGGATAGTGTTCGTTCATCAGACGTCAGATCTCTCTTACAACTTGACACGGATAAAATCAGAGGGATTTTTTTTTTTAATTATTAGTATTGTAGCTTATCTTCTTGTGAAAAATAACATTTACTTTTTGTAAGCAGACAATATTCTTTTAACAAATCCGTTGTTACCTACTGTTTTCTCCTGGGCACAAATAGACGTCATCCTTGTATTGCATGCCGTACCTAGCTATTAGACACCCAATTCCGTTGTCAGTGAAAACGGAAATAATTTGACAACATCCTGTAAATTCTCAGCATGCTTTGGGTAGTAAATCTGTGCTGCAACAAATATTTAAATATTCAGAGGCGAATACTGGAACTTATTTGAAATGATACTATGAAATATTTCTTCTTGCCTTATTGTTCTGGTAGTCTCCAAAGGATCATTCGAAATGCTGAAAACTGTGTACACGTTTCCCTTGTTACCCATCTGACAAAGTCTGGCTAGCAAATCGGTGCCAGTTTCATAAGCATCCCAATGCTTGCTTGCTAGCCACCTTGCAAAAATTGTAACAAAAAGTATAAATGCCTTTGGCTTACAAAGTGGTTGTATAGAATAATATGCTTCCAGATATAGTGCTTAATTACTTTTTAAATTATGCTCTTTTAATTTACGGATGCTTATTTGCCTAAACACCTTCTTAGAATCAATGCATTAAACATAATAAGCTAAAAATAAAAGAACAATCCCCCTTCCCTAAATGCATTATTTCTGCAACATTGATTTTGTAAGATAAAGGAAATATTTCCTAATTCAAGTAGACACATTTTAAAAGATAACACCACAATTTCAGAATTAAAATTCATGCATGCGGGGTGCACGGTGATATCTTTTTCAGCATTTCAGATGGAGGGAATGACTTCCTAAACGTGTGCTGGAGAATGGAAATATTTTTTTTTAACAGATGCTTAGCAAACTGCTCTTCCTTGACATCCACTATTTAACAAAATCTGGGAGTTATATCCAGCCCAAATCCCATATTATTCAAGAAGAACTACAGTGCAGGCTTTACTGCTGACAGGAGGAAAATGCTCTGTGTGTGTTTGTAGGGGGTTTTTTTTTTGGTACATTTTCCTGGTATGCAAAATAGCCAATTGAAGTGTGAGTAATAGCAATTACTGAAATAAAATGTACTTTTCCTTCAGACATGCAGTAAGTTCTGAAGGCATGCACAGGTGAGAGAAAATGAAAGCGAAGTTGAGAAGGCGCACCTTACTTTGCTTATGTACTTGTCGAACAAAAATCGTTTTGGGTACTGGGACAGTGGAGAAAATCCATCCTGTACCTAGTGGCTAGAATCTAATTGGGAAGTGACAGTTTGTGAAATATTTAACGCATGGAAAGAAATTGCATTAAAATTAAAAATCGTATTCAATTCACACGTTCCCCGTGACTTCTGCAACTGCTCCCTGGGGACCCACAATTTTCCCAAGCCTGTTAACTGGTGACAATGAATGAGTGCCTAGTTTAATTTAATTTTCCCGTCAGACTAAATAAAGCAACATTGTAAACCCTAGATTTACTCGCACAGATTGGGTCGCCTTCTTTTGGCCATTTGCACCATAAAGACCCCCAAAAGAGTCACAGTATTGTGAGCTACATGCTTGCCTAATACAAGACCCTAATGCCTTTTTCACATTTGCATTTGGCGGATAACATGTATTTGTATATTCAGCATGGGAATGGAATTGAGGAGGGCACCAGGAAGAAGCATTCACCGAAAGAGGTGGGCAAAAATCGACGGAACAACTCGACGATAGAGCCGCGATCTCTTTACCTAAAATATTTCAGCGCAAAATGGAAACTATACTTCATGTTATTAGAATGTGGGGGTGGCGATCCCTTGTAATTCGTTCCCTGGAATAAAATACAGATGACATTTGTTTTTCATGAATGATAGGGAGGTTATTAATAAGTAGCACCCCGCCCCCTAAAACAAATCAAACAACTCAAGTAACTTAAGCAAGATGTTTCATGTTACAATTCCGATTTATAAACATTATCACAGGATAGTGAAATGTAATAGCTACACAAATGACCCGCGACAACACAGGCGCTGTGCTTTCCTGAATTTTACCACTGTTTGCCTTACTGAGTGGAAAAAAATATCACTTTATAGAAATCCCACGTCTGTGTTTGCCGTTTGAATCAACTTTAGTGTTTCTAGGAAGCAAGATATTGACATTTCCCTCGCCACTAGCATCCTCAGCTTTTAAATTAGTTGGAAAAAAAAAAGAGGCTTATCAGTCTGAAAAGTAATAACTTGTCAGCGGCAAAGGTATAAAATGTGCTCACTGCCACAGCATCTGGCATAGACCCGCAGTATCTGCGCTCTGGGGCATTGGAAGAAAGTTGGAAGATAACTTTAAAACGAATGTGCCTGGCAGCAAAATACCATATATGTGGCGGAGAGCAGATCTATGCTAGTATTTTGTAACCTATGTATACGTTATAGGTGCATTTTATAAACTGCACACATCTCTACCCCACAACATACAAGCCTATATAAGCAGGCTTCCATGTGAATACATGCAATGTATTAAAAGAGCATATATCAATGCACTGAATGCCTATACTTTTCCTACCCACTTTAAAAATATATGTGCAATGCATATATACTTTAAACGCGAAAATAAAAAGGACGTACTTGCAAACATTGGGATTTATGCCCCTTAAGTCACTGTATTTTTAAAATGTGTACATCAAGGACATTACCATTTTTACCAATTAGCCCACCAGTTTACCCAGCCCTTCTCCAGCTCAGCCAGACCCTCCTGGTTCTTCAGCCTGAACTCCTCCTCCAGACCTCCCACCCAGTCAGTACTACACAATAAACAAGTTTAATATCATTTACACCAGATCATTAGCAGGTGTAAAATTATGCAAGTAAGTGTCTTTTAAACAGCAACCTATGTATGGAAACGTTGACCCTGCCCTAAAATGTCCCAGACCACCTCTTTTCACACAGACATATATGTGCATGTGAAAGTGAAAATGCATATAATTTTTTTTTACTTTTATAAAACATGGAATATGCAAGTAGAAGCTACTTATATACATATATACTAAATTTTACATGCATAATGTTTTGAAAATTTACCCCTTAGCTTTGATTATTTAGAGAAGTGGAGGAGCAAAGCTGTCAGTGACAGACTGGTATAGTAGCTCAGAGAGGAAGGTGAGTCAGAGAACTTTCCGACTGGCCCCATATATATGCATATAGGCCTCGTAGTTATCTACTACAGTATTTTATAACCTGCGCATACGAGGAATGTGCAGATGATTAAATAAGCGTATGTCTAACCTCAAACATATGTACCTATATATATATATATATATGGTTATGCGTGAATACATGCAATGCATTGAAAGCACCTACTTTTCCTACCTATTTTAAAACATAGGTATGTATATTTTAGCTGTGCAAAAAATCATGACTTGATCATGTAAGATAGTTCATAGTAACATAGTAATGACGGCAGAAAAGGACCAGTTTTTATGGCAATAACTGCTGCTCCCTGCAGGTTACCCCATGTTACTGTTAAGGCTAGTAACTGCCACTCCATGTAGTTATTCCCAGGCCTTATGATAACCCATAAAAAATTACTTCTAGCAACATTTTTACTAAGTGATACTAGGTGATGAGCCTTCTTGAAAATTCAGACAGTGCTGCTTGATGTGCTTTGCTTATGGACTTGCTGTAGAAACAGTTTCTGTGCTTTTTCCCTTATGTCTGCGTATCAGTAGTCTAGATCATACAAGTCAGGGCCCGTGATGGTTGTCATCTGAATCAAATTCCCCCCCCCCCCCACCTGCCTTCAAAGTGGAGAGCGATGTTGTAGTTGTGTCAGAAGCATCAAGGATTATTGCTTAAGGATAGTAAACCCCATGCTTTCTTTTATGAGTAGTAACTGCTGCACCATGATGGTTACTCTCATGCTCATCAGTACCCCAGACCATAAAAGTTGGGGCTTTTGTTGGTTGTTGTCTGAATCCAATTCCCTTTTTCCCTCTGCTGTCAAAGCAGAGAGTAGGGATGTGCATTTGTTTTTTGATGATTAGGAAATTCGTATGACATTTCCTAAATCGTCATGGATCGGGAAACCGATAAAATGATTGCACTTTCCCCGAATTTTTGTAAAAAATCATTTTTCGGTTTAGTGCGCACTCCTTAGTGCACGCTAACTCCCATAATGCATGCTAACTCCCATAATGCATGCTAACATAAAACCGTTAGTGCGCACTAATGGGAGTTAGCGCGCACTAAACCAAAAACAATTTTTCACGAAAAAAAAAATGCCGATCTGCAGGAATACGAGATTTTCCCGCAGCCACATGAAACTGAAAGCGGAAACGAATGGGCATCCGATTCACATCTCTAGCAGAGAGTAATGTTGCAGTTGCATTAAAAGCACCAAGGCTTATTGGTTAAATGTAGTAATCTCCTTGCCTTCTGCTAAAAGTAGTAACTGTTGCACCAGCAAGTTACCCCCATGCATGATTTTCATCATTTCCATCCTCTAGCCTTTAGGGATCCAGTGTTTATCCCATGCCCATTTGAATTATTTGACTATTTTTGTATTCACCACCTCCTCTGTGTTGCGCCCATCGGTCACAGATGGCTGCGACCTCTGTTGCTCACCTCTCTTTTCCCTGCACCAGTGATTCTTGGAAGAATGGCAGCCTCTGCTTGCAAATGCTGCCTTCCCCGGCATCCCCGGGACAGAATGGGTGATCCCATCTGCCATCTTGAATCAGGGATTACCTAGGGCACGCGTGCATGCGCCAGGCCCTCTCTTATTCACGTCATGGTGGGAACCTCCCTTCTGCATGACGTTACCCACCAGTGTATTTAAGCTATCTGGCCTATGCTTCCTGCGAGTTAGCAAGGACTTCCTTCCTGCTGAATTCTACTCTACTTGGAGATGCTTCGCTATTCGCTAATCTGAACTGTTCCTGAACTCCGGGACTTGGAAGCTAAAGGTACCCGCTCCTCGGGGGCCTTGACACATTCTGGCTATCTGCTCCTCGGAGGGCCTTCCTACCTGGAGAATCCATTTTCTCTAGATTGGGACTCAGCCTCATTCAGCCTTGTGTGTACACTTCATGTTTGATACCATCTTGCTGAGGGAACCTCATGTGTACCCCGTGTCTCGGGCCACTAGCGTGCTCGCCTCAGCAACCATCTTCTACACTTCAGAGTGAATACCTTCATCTACCTAGTTCTGCTGTCCCCCTGCACTTCTCTTACCATCTACAGTGCTGATTCTCGGCGTACCCTGTGCTGCGGGCCACTACCAGATCTACCCTGAGAAGTCTATCCTTGAAGGAGGAGTTCCCCGGCATACCCCGCTCCGCAGGCCACTACCAGGGATATCATCGCAAAGCTACCTTACTACTCTGGACTATGTCTCCTTTTCCACTCGGTGGGTATTTCACCTACGTTCCAGTCTAATAAAGTCTCGTTACTATCTGTGTCTGTCTCAGCTGAGGCCACGCCTATCGTGGTGAGTCCCCACAGGGTTCCTCCCTGTGGGTGGAGACAGCTCTCACTATGATTCAGGTCCACAACCATACCAGATTATAACACTCCGGAAGAGCATTCCAGGCACCCTCTCCATGAAGAAATATTTCCTGAGGTTGGTTCTGAGACATCCCCTCTGGAGTTTCAGTACATGACCCCTAGTTTTACTAATTACTCTCCAACCGAAAAGGTTTGAAGTTCATGCAGCATTAAAACCTTTTAGGTATCTGAAGGTCTGCACCATATCTCCCCTGCACCTCCTCTCTTGCAGGGTATACATATTTAGATCTTTCAGCTTCTCTGGGTTCAATCCGTGTTGGATGTGAGTTGTAGAAGCGCTAATCCCCTTATTGTATAGTTAGCACCTATACAACCCGCGTCCAACTGCAGGTTATACAGTATGCTCGGCTGAGTGCACTATATTGCATCAGCCCCCAGGTGAGGCCTCACCAAAGACTTGTGAAAGCGTATTATCACCTCCTTTATCATACTGGTTATTCCTCTCTCTATGCAGTAGAGATGTGAATCGTGTCCTCGATCGTCTTAATGATCGATTTCGGCTGGGAGGGGGAGGGAATCGTATCGTCGCCGTTTGGGTGTTTAGAGTATCGTGAAAATCGTTAAAATCGTGAACCGGCACACTAAAACCCCCTAAAACCCACCCCCGACCCTTTAAATTAAATCCCCCACCCTGATTTAAAATATCGTCCGACATATTTTAAATCGTCAAAAATCGTTAGGGCCACGATACAATACCAATTCCCCCGATTTATCGTCAAAAAATCGTAAATCGGGGGAAGGGGGAGGGCAGGAAAACCGGCACACTAAAACACCCTAAAACCCACCCCCGACCCTTTAAATTAAATCCCCCACCCTCCCGAACCCCCCCCAAATGCCTTAAATTACCTGGGGGTCCAGCGGCAGTCCGGAACGGTCTCCTGCAATTGAATCGTGTTGTCTTCAGCCGGCGCCATTCTGCGCCGCCATTTTGCAAAATGGCGGCGCAAAATGGCGGCGGCCATAGACCAACACGATTCGACTGCAGGAGGTCGTTCCGGACCCCCGCTGGACTTTTGGCAAGTCTTGTGGGGGTCAGGAGGCCCCCCCAAGCTGGCCAAAAGTCCTGGGGGTCCAGCAGGGGTCCGGGAGCGATCTCCTGCCGCAAATTGTTTTCCGTACGGAAAATGGCGCCGGCAGGAGATCGACTGCAGGAGGTCGTTCAGCGGGGGTCCGGAACCTAAAACGGGGGTCCGGAACCCCCGCTGAACGACCTCCTGCAGTCGATCTCCTGCCGGCGCCATTTTCCGTACGGAAAACGATTCGCGGCAGGAGATCGCTCCCGGACCCCCGCTGGACCCCCAGGGACTTTTGGCCAGCTTGGGGGGGGGCCTCCTGACCCCCACAAGACTTGCCAAAAGTCCAGCGGTGGTCCGGAATGACCTCCTGCAGTCGAATCGTGTTGGTCTATGGCCGCCGCCATTTTGCGCCGCCATTTTGCAAAATGGCGGCGCAGAATGGCGCCGGCTGAAGACAACACGATTCAATTACAGGAGACCGTTCCGGACCGCCGCTGGACCCCCAGGTAATTTAAGGCATTTGGGGGGGGGGGTTCGGGAGGGTGGGGGATTTAATTTAAAGGGTCAGGGGTGGGTTTTAGGGGGTTTTAGTGTGCCGGTTTTCCTGCCCTCCCCCTTCCCCCGATTTACGATTTTTTGACGATAAATCGGGGGAATTGGTATTGTATCGTGGCCCTAACGATTTTTGACGATTTAAAATATATCGGACGATATTTTAAATCGTCAAAAAACGATTCACATCCCTACTATGCAGTCCAGCATTCTTCTGGCTTTTGCTATCACCTTGTCACGTTGCTTCACCGTCTTCAGATCGCCAGACACTATTACCCCAAGAACCCTCTCCTGGTCCATGCAGTCTTTCACCCCCATGACATACTCTTTTGGATTACTGCACCCCAGAAGAATGATTCTGGGCTTCTTGGCATTGAATCCCAGCTGCCAAATCTTCAACCACTCTTCTAGTTTTCTTAAATCACTTTTCATTCTCTCTACTCCTTCAGTCATGTGCACTCTGTTGCACATCTTAGTATCATCTACAAAAGTCCCTGTTTACATGCAGAAGTCAGTATACTTTAAAACATGCGTGCATAACTGTAATCACCAGTTTGCCAAAATCTCGATCAGTTCACCCAGGCCTTTTCCAGGTCATCAAGACCTTCCTGTTCTTCACTCTGATCTCCCACCACCCAACCAATAGTAAACAGTAGATGAGTCTGATAACAATTGTGTAATTATCAGGTTTTGACAAATGTGCGTGCTCTTTTAAAATAGCAACTGACAAGTGTAGCTCTTGGCTCTATCCTAGATTGCCCCTTTTTTTTGCATATACATATAAGAACATAAGAACATAAGAAAATGCCATACTGGGTCAGACCAAGGGTCCATCAAGCCCAGCATCCTGTTTCCAACAGTGGCCAATCCAGGCCATAAGAACCTGGCAAGTACCCAAAAACTAAGTCTATTCCATGTTACCATTGCTAATGGCAGTGGCTATTCTCTAAGTGAACTTAATAACAGGTAATGGACTTCTCCTCCAAGAACTTATCCAATCCTTTTTTAAACACAGCTACACTAACTGCACTAACCACATCCTCTGGCAACAAATTCCAGAGTTTAATTGTGCGTTGAGTAAAAAAGAACTTTCTCCGATTAGTTTTAAATGTGCCCCATGCTAACTTCATGGAGTGCTCCCTAGTCTTTCTACTATCCGAAAGAGTAAATAACCGATTCACATCTACCCATTCTAGACCTCTCATGATTTTAAACATCTCTATCATATCCCCCCTCAGTCGTCTCTTCTCCAAGCTGAAAAGTCCTAACCTCTTTAGTCTTTCCTCATAGGGGAGTTGTTCCATTCCCCTTATCATTTTGGTAGCCCTTCTCTGTACCTTCTCATATGTTTATGAGACTGAAAATATGTTTATGAGACTGAAAATAAGCACAAACTATTGATGATTATAAATAGGATGTATGCAAGTACAATTTTAGATACATAAATGTTCTGACAGCTCATGCCTTAAGTAAGTTTTGGGGGCCATTCTTTGGCTGCACAGGGCTGTAAAGGGAAGTCCTCACTGGAAACTGAGCAGAACTGCTAAAGATCTTTCACCTGTGCCAACATTTACATTTACCTATTAATGGTACCTTTAAAATTTGATTTTATTGTTTTTGCAGTCTGAAATAAATCGTTATTGTGCATGGGTTTAAAAACTGTTGCCTTAACTTGACTTACATATACTAATGCTGATCTAACATTGTGATCCACTGGAATTGATACGGTCTGGCTCCCTACATACAAACAGGACAGTGAAGTTCTTTAGGATCTTAGCAATCAAACAATGATCTGTACCCAATCAGAGCTGGGTAAACTAATGTGTAGGCAAGTATGGTCATTTCACAAAGGGGCTAATTTGTGAATGGTGTCAGCTGGTTTTGCTCTCCTGCAAAACTTGCACTAGATTTATAGTTAAAAAATGTCATTATTTTGGACAGGGAAAAATACTGAGTAAAATTGGTGCAGACCTTTATTACGTCATCCCTAGTCCAGGAGCTAATTACTCTTGGGGATGTTGTATTAAAGGTCTGCACCAGTTTTGCTCCAGTGTAAAAGAATAACCCCACTTTAATCAATTTCACTCCCCCCCCCCATTATTCATAATGTTGAAAACACTGGGAGTTTTTGTCCTGGAGCAAAATTGATGCAAACCTTCCTTAAATCAGCCCCTTAGGGTCTATATGAAAGTTTAGCACTGGTGCAAAGAGTTCTTGACCTGAATATGACTCATCTTGAACTTGGATTTGGAAAGGCAAATAATTAAATATAAACTCCAAATCCACATTGTATGCAAAGTTATGCTGCAGTAGTTTTTTTGGAAATGTACCCACTGGGATAATATGAGCCCGATTTACTAAGTGTTTTTTTTGTCTCCAATAAACAAAGAATGGGGAAAAAAAAACCCCTTAAGTAAATGAAGCCCATAGCTTGTGTCTAGATTCCAGGATTAATTATTGGTGGCACTAAATAACCACAGATTTGGGCTTCTTGCCCTGCACCTTCATTATTCAAGCTATATGAGGGCAGGGCAAGCTGTTAAGGTGCATGGAATAGGGACATGTATGTTTTAGGTGCAATTTAGTATATAAAGAAATTGCACCGTGGGGGAAATCTGAAATTGTGGGTGCTCACTCAATTACAAATTGCAGCACTATTTAGAGCAATGCTTGGGCGAAATTGTGCTGCCTTGCATAGCACTGGAGTCTTATTTACAATCCAGGGGTGAGATAATGAATCAGCACAATTGATATCATTTTTAAAAGTGCTGGCCTTGGTGCAGACTCTAAAAATGGCCCCAGCAAGCATCAACCCTAGCAAGGCTTCATTTGTAGACAAAAAGGAGGTGCACTGTGCAGTGTGGTGGTAGTGGTAGTAGTTTGTTAACTGTGAAGGAGTGGGGCCAGGGCCAGGAGTGAGCTCTTTTCTCTCTCTCCCAAACACACGCACGCGCTTTCTCACCACATGCCGAGGCGATGGGACCTGGGAAGCCAGCACGATAAGCAGAAGTGGGTCCAGGATGCTGACATTCCCACTAGTGGCAGAAGCAGTGGGGCTGACAAGCATTTATCTCATTATCTCTTCGACCTTTGCATGCTCTCTCTCATAGCCTCTTCAGTTATGCTGGAAAATCCCTCACAAATCAAAGCCATGTGGCTGTTCCCTTCTCAAGTAAGCATCTCCAACACTCTTTCCTCTGCTGCCTCCAGGGGCTGCTGGGACCAGAAATGATCCATGAAACCTGAAAACTGGTTCTGCTCAGTTTCTGCTGTGGAGGGAGAACTAATTTACACCACTGGCTCTGCTCTCCTCCCTCTAGTCATGGCAAACAGGTGGCAGAAAGACATTCCGGGTTATTCTGCGAGAAAGTAAGCCCTGGTTAACAGACATGAAAAGGCAGGGGCAGCAGAATGCCTTTTTGGTTGGGTGGGCCAAGCAAACCAAGCTCCACCTCCTCCCTACATCCCCCTGCACCCCATCACTCTCTCTCCTCTATGTCCCGACACCCCCCTCTCTCTCCCCTACCCAATTCCTCTCTCTCCTGCCCCACCCTTGCTGTCTCCTCCTAACGCCTCCATCTCTTCTCTCCTGCTCCACTCCCTCTCTTTATTCCCTTGTCCCCCCTCCCCCACCGAATCCCCTTCCCCTCTTCCACCCTGATCAGAGGCTGGATGAGGAGAGTGGTGGTGGTGCTGCCTCCAGCCACACCCTCCTTCTCTTCTGCTGCCTGGCCCGACTGCTGCTTTAAACTGGGTGGCTATGGAGAGTCCCATGCAGCTCAAAGCAGAAGGTGGAGGATGCAGCTGATGCACTGCTGCAGGAAGAGCCGGACTTTGGTGGAGCCATGGTCCCTTTGGCCCAACCTGTTCTAACACCGCTGTGAAAAGGGTTTGAATTAGCACAACTTGGAAACTTGTGAGCAGCAGTGCCAATCTTCAAGGCCAGGGATGAAGCCATGATGACCGGCTCTGCTTCTTACACAATTTCCAATTTGTGTTAATTCAGTTTCTTTTCGTGTCTTTCCTTTGCTCTACAATGTCCACTTGGCAGATTCTGCAACTTTTCACTGGATCAGGATAAGAATTATATAAAGATATTGAACATGAGCTTTTGTGAAACCACCTAGAGACATTATTCACATCCGAAGACAAGACCTATGTGGTCTCAATAGTTCATTGCAATATTTTTAGATAATACATTGATTAAAAAATGCCTATCACAGCTTGCAGGGAATCCAGTTTACTTCAGGATCTGTACAGTTACTACAACACAGTGTTCCATATTCCAATCACTAAACTAAAAATACATTTTTTTTTTCTCAATTTTTGTTGTTGTGTTTTTTTCTCTATTTTTGTTGTCGTGTTTTTTTCTCTAATTGAGTAAGTCCCAGTCTTTTTTTATGTTTTCCCGTTCTGTCTTCTCCACCTTCTTTTTCAGAACTTCCTTTCCTTTCCATTTTAATTTTCTTTTCCCTCCTGATTTCATCATTGCCTCTTTAACGTCTCTCTCTAAAACCACTTTCCCTTTCATCTCATTTTACACCAGTTTTTTTTCTCTGCCTCTAAATCTCTCCCTTACAATCACCATTTCTTTATTGTTTCTATTCACTCACACCTGGATTTCACGCTCTCTTCTCTTTCACCATCGCTATTGCTCTCCATATAGTTCTTCCAGTCTCAATATTTTGCCACCTCAACTCTCCCCCCCCCTCCATTGTCATCTCTCAGTCCTCCAACTCCCCCTCTCTGGGTTGCTTCATCCATTAATCTCCTGTTTTGGCTCCCTTCTATGGATTTCTCATCACTTTCCATCATTCCCAAACTGACTATCTCCCTCAGCCATCTTTTACTCTCTCAACCCTTCTCAACTATTTCATTTCACTCATCTCCTCTCATATTCTCTTATCCCCTCCAGTTTGACTCCCTTGTCTCATTATTCCCGCTCTGACTTTCTGAGTACCAGTTATCCTCTCATGCTATCTCATTTCCATCATTATTTATTTATTTAGTATCTCAGTTTTAAAAACTGCTGGTCATAAATTGCTTGTAATGCCCCTTACCTACAAGAGCTTCCGGCATTGTGTCCAACTCCATGCAGCATCCAAGGGCTGAGAACAGTACTTCCTGCAACCAGGGACTCCTCTTATAAGTCCTGCAGCTGGGACTTCCTGGGGTAATGTCTGATGATATCACATCCTGTCTAGGTATATAAGGAAGTCATCCGCAACCAGCCAGCATCTCAGCAACAGGTCCTCCTGTGCTAGTTGTTGGTTCTATGTTGCTACTGTTCCTAACTTGTCCAACCTTGCCTTGCTGTGTTCCTGCTGTAGCAAGCTACTATAAACCAGGTTCATTCCCCCATGAGCTTATCATATTTTGGAACCTTAGAATGTGGACCAAGCAATGTTTGAATCTGAGGATGTGTTTTGAACCTACGAAAAAGGAGTTTTCAACCCTGCAGAGACAGCAAGCCACCATAGTCAAGGTGAAGGAACATGAAAATACATCAAAACCCCTGTGTGCTCTCCCATGAATGACAAATGTTCTGCAAAAACCAGCATCCAAAACTCAGTGTTAACAAGTTGGGAAAAGAGCTGTACTGTTTAGCCTGCCCACAAAACAACATTACATAGCCAGAAGAGGATGAAGCCAAAGAAATGCCGGGAGACCATTTAAGGTAGAAAATGCACAATTTGACTGGCTCTGTCTGTGTGTGAGGGGCCCCAGGGACAGCTAGGAGCTGGAACCAGGAAGAGAGGAGTGCATCTGACAATTCTGCAATCAGTTCTTCTCCTGAAGAGCTATTATCTAGAGGAAGAGACAGAAGTTTGTGCTCTGAAGAAACAGAGAGACAGCTGTTCTTGCTTCATAGCCAAGCAACATGTAAAATCCCAACAAGGGAAAGAGGAGCCAAGAGCTAAGAGACATCCTTTCCAGAGATATTCAGGCTCAGGAGCACATGGCTGGATAACCTCCTAAGAGACTGAGTGAAGTATTCTAAACTTTGCACAGAGACAGGGCCAGCATGACCCAATAGGTGAACTAGGTGGCTGCCTAGGGCACCAGTCATTAGGGGGTGGCAAAGAGCAGTCATGTAGGGCTACAAGCAGAGACCATCCTACTCATGGCTGAGAAGAGACTCAGCAGGCTGTGAGCAGTACCCATCCTGCTCGAGGTCGAGAAATGCAGTCATTCGGCAGGCCACAAGCAGTGCCCATCCTGCTTGCAGCCAAGAAAAGCAGAGTTTTGGTGGGCCATGAGCGGTGCCTCTGTTTGTATGTGTGTGTGTGTGAATGAGAGGGATTGTGTGTGTATGAAGAGCAATGGTGTTAGGGAGAGAGAGGGAGGGAGCCTATGTAAGGGTGCGTGTGTGAATGAGACAAGAACCTAAGTGTGTGTAAGAGAGGAGGCCTGTCTGAGTGAATGAAGTCAGGGTTGGAGTCAGGGCCTGGACTGGGGGGGGGGGGGGGCACAAGGCAGAAGGTTCACCTAGGGTACCTAATACCCTTGTACTGGCCCTGCACAGAAAGCATCTCAGCAGAGAAGGGAGCAGAAGGTTTATTTCCTTGCCTTTTGTCACAAATTCAGTATCTCATCTTAACTGATTCAGCCTTTCAGTCAAAGACAAGCATAAACCCTTGCTGGCAGGTATAGCCACATAAGATAGAGATGGGAAAGAGAAGCTGATGGACCATGGTCTTTCTATAAGAGACTGAAACCAGGCCATCTTTCTGTGTAGAACCAAGTAAACCATTTCAGAAGCTCTCCAGGAGAGCGAGACCTTCCACACACTGCAGTACTTATCTCTTTGGTTTGTCATCTAGCCAGCTCAAGAGGGATTTCTTCATTTTTTTTGTTTTTTTCCACACAATTTTGTGTTTGGGCAGGGTGTACCCTTTACAAACTGGTGACATTCGGGTGCATCTGTTCCCCCCTCCCCTTCTTTTTGAGTACTCAGGGGTAAAGACAATTTTTGAAAGCTGTGTACTTCATTGTTTTTCCCCTCAAACTTTCTCTATTAGCATTTCTTATTTTTTTTTTACTAGCCATATAGCAGTGTTTATTTTTACATTGCTTGATATAAAATAAGAAAACTGAAAATGTATGTTATACTTCACTACTGTACTTTTCCTATTTAATGTTCTGGTTGAATATATTGTCTACTTACACAATACCAGTAAAAGGGTTAATTACTGTTTTATTCTGGTGTGATGATTGTATCTGGTCTGTGGTGATACAGTGAGAGGATGTTTGGGAAGGATACAAAATTGTGGTATCTGGGTGATAGGACCTTGTCTCATCCCCAACTCAAGCTATGAACATGAAGATAAATAATATTAGTAAATATAATTTCTCATGTGGTACTCCCCATCCCAAGCATAGGGGTAATTCATAGTCTAGACCAAAGATGGGGAGGGACAACAGACCACATTGCCTTTGTCTAGCCTTGCCTTACTGTGCTCCTGCTTTGCTTGTCTGCCCTTCTTTGCCTCGCTGGTCTGCCCTTTTTCTCCGCCCTGTTTCACCTTGCCTTGCCTTCTAATCAGCCTTTCCTTGGACTGTTCTGTTGCTGACCCAGACTGCCTTCTGACCTTGCTTGACCTCTGCTTTCCTTGATCTTTGCCTGGACACTGACCTTGCTTGTTCTTTGCCTACCTTGACCTCTGCTGGTTCTCCACCAGCTCGGAACCCTGCTAGTTCTCAAAACTGTCTGAACTCTGCCGGCTTGTCCTCAACCTGTCTTGGGCCTGTTTGACTCCTCATTCCTTGCTCCTCACCAGAGAAGTCCTGCTGGCCACCAGAACCTGTGGGCTCAACACAAGTGGGAGAGGACTGGCCAGGGAGAAGACCTTGCCTTGTGGTGTATCAGTTGCCACCTGTTAGGGCTTGGTCTGTGTTCAAACACCCCAGGCTGTGCCAAACGACTCGCATTCCCCAGAGCATGACAAAGCTCTTAGCAATGCACAACTTAATTCTGCAAATAAATATAATATACAATAAATAGAAAACTATAAAAATACAAATATTAAAAAATAGTAAATTCATAATATACTCAAATGAAATTACAATAAAATAAGATCAACCTTAATAACATTTATAAAACCATAATTAATTAAATCAGTCATAGACTGGACAAGGCCAGCCAATATTCTCTACATTTATGTATCCCTTAGGTACTCCCATTATACCAATTTCCAATAATATAAAATGTAAAAATAAATCAAAAGGAAAAAAGTCTAGGCCTAGTCATGCATAACACTTAACATCTTTAGCATTTCCACTCTGACTCTCAACCCTCAAGCATCCAATATCATGCTCTCTCCATCACTCTCTTTCTGATGTGCTCTCACCTCCAGTCATCCCTTTGCATGGTCTCCCCTTCTCCCCAGTAGCCTGTTTGGCTCTCTTTCATACACCTTTCTCCATCACCCATTCTAGATCTCTCTCTCTCTCTCACCTCTCCACCCCATCATACCTCTGGCTCTCATTCCTCCTCCATCACCACCTCTGGTTCTGTTATCCTTCCACTCCACTTTACCATCTCTGGTTCTCTGTCATGCTCCTTCTCTCTCTCCCTCTTCACCACCTCTGGATCTGTCACTCTCCTTCCCCCTTCACCACTTCTAGCTCTTTCTCACACACATCCTCCATTACTACCTCTTCTCCCACCCCTGCTCTGACTTTATTTCTGACTTTTTCATCCCCAGATTTCATTATCACTTCTGGCTTTCTTGCTCTCCACTACTGCCCTTCTTTCAGTTCACTCAAATCCTCTCTTCCTCCCAGCACTCTCAATCTCCCCTTTACATCCTCCATGGCTCTCTCATGCCCCTTCCACTCCCTCCATACTCTTTCACATACAGTCCCTCCTCCCATATAGTTCTCATGCAATCCCCCTATCCCAGCAATCTTCCACTCCCTCTATTTCCCCCCCCCCTCCCTAATACTGGTCTCCTCCTATCTGCTGTGGAATATGTGGCAATATGGACCTTGGGGGGAGGAAAACGTGTCAAGACCATCCAAATTGCATTACTGACTTCAGGGAGATAGAGATGGTATTCACAATCCTTCTCACTTCCCCCAGCATTCATCCTCTTTCATACCACTCCCCGCCAAAGTGTACACCTCTTCTTGTACCACCTTCTTCCTCACGCATTCGCACTCCGTCTCACCTCTCCCTACATTCACCCCCCCTCATAATTTCCCAACCCAGCTTTCACTTCCTCTATCTCCACCAGTATCACCCCTTTCCCCCTTCTCTTTGGTATTCTCTCAAGATTCCATGCTGCAGGTATGTGTGGTGGTGGGGGGGGGGGGGGGGGGAGAGGAGGGGAAGGAGGAGTCCACAAGTGGGGGGGGGGAGGATTGAAACAAGAGAGCAGGTGGTTATTCTCTGCTGCATCGCTTTCAGCTTCACCTCCTCTCTTCTTGTCCTCCAGTGCTGCCAGTTGCCATGGGGCTGGAGCAGGGAACCCACCCAGCAGAGCATAGAAGAGCCTCAGCTCCCCACTCTGTCCCTGCCCATCCTGTCCCCACATTAACTTGCGGCATGTGGGGGGCAACAGGAAGGGAGGGGCTAAAGGAGGAAGAACATTGACTCTTCCATGCTATGCTTTGTGGGTTTCCTGCTCCAGCCCCTCTCCTCCTGTCCTCTGCAGTGATGCTGCTTACTGTTGAGAACAGAAGGGGGTGAGGCTGAAGTCAGCTCTGGATTTCTCAAGTAGGCACCCATTATGTCTTTGCCTGACCCTGTCTACTTTCTTGTCCATAACCTCATTCCCTCAAATATTTGCTGCCTTTTTTATTTAGAAAAGCATATGGAGTGAATGTCAGGAAGCATCCAAACACCAAATAAAGATTTTCTTTTTAGTAATTGCAAAAAATTCATTTAAGAGCCTTACTCGTGGGAATTGTTTTGAAAATATATTTCATAATTTAGATCAAAATATGTTCGTTACCTGCACTATTTCAAGCAATAAAATGCCTGCAAAGCGAAAAGGAAAGCTCCGTGTCTTTTCTTCGGAACCGGAGATTACCACAACACAGCGATTAATAACTTCTTTCGCGCCTGCAAAGACATTCTTAACGGGAGGTGAAGTAACCGCTGTGGGTGCTAGTGAGGGAGCGAGGCTCTCACCTGGTGAAGTCACCTTAAGCCCCCCTGGATCCTCGTTTGCCCGAGATTGCTTCGATCCCCAGCTTCTTTCAGGCAGCTGCGTCGCAGAGCCCTGACGAGGCGAGAGGGACAGCAGCAGGAGGAGGTCAGAGGGCAGAGGATGCTGAAGCTCTGTTACAGCCCTCAGAGAGCCCCGGAGTATCAGGAATGGAAGTTTTAACTTTTATGCCTCCCGTGTCGACTCCTACATGGGAGAGGGAGACTGAGTTCCTGGAAGGAGCGACGGCTGCCATTGGTGGGGAACTTCAGCTGGCTGGAATATCTCCTGTGGTGAAAGCAGGTGAGTCTTTTCAGCATCCATGCTTTCAAATGCCCAATAAGCCAGAAAAGATCAAGCTGGAAGCGATATGGGACATTATGGCTGCATTAGTGAAGTCACTTGGGGAATTTCAGGACAGTTATGATATGGTTAATTATAAGTTGGATGTACACGACACACAATTAGAAGAAATTAAGCCTAAACTGGAAACAGTGGAAGCTGGATTAAAGAAAACCCAGGAAAGGAGATTAATGTGGTTTCAAGGAGACTGGAACACCTTGAGAACCATTCAAGACATTTAAACCTGAGGTTCTTAAATTTTCCAAAGATTGTTGGCGAACTCCCTTATATCACTTTAAAAAAATATTTTATGGAAAATTTGAAATTTAAGGAGGGCAAATGTCCCTCAGTGAATAAGATATATTACCTACCTGTGTCATCTAGGAATAGGGATATACCGTGTTTCCCCGAAAATAAGACATCCCCCAAAAATAAGACCTAGTAGAGATTTTGCCGAATTCCTAAATATAAGACCTCCCCCGAAAGTTAGCCATCCCTTGTAAACAGGGGCGGATTGACCTATCGGGGGATCGGGCTTCCCCCGGTGGGCCGGTCAATCCTGTGACGTCATTTTTTTTTTTTTTAATAAAGTTTACAAGGTATTAGGGGCAGACGCAAGCAGTGGTATCTGGAGGGGAGCCAATGCCCCCGGGCGCAAGGAGGCTCATGCAGCCGCTGAGCCTCCTTGCCCGAAGAAAAAGATCGCGTTCAAACGCGCTGATGCTCTTCCTCCTTCCTGCCTGTGCACTCCAGAATTAAACATTGCCGGAGCCGCGTGGGCAGGAAGGAGGAAGAGCATCAGCGCGTGCAGAAGAGGAGGAGCCGCCGCGGGCTGCTGCGAATCCCAAGTCGCAGCGGCCCAAGAAGAGGAAGAGGCCCGGTAGCAGGGCCGAGGAAGAGGAAGAGGCCCGGTAGCAGGGCTGCCGCGGCCTGAGAAGTTCAGGGCTGCTGCAGAGCCCATCCTGCGGCGACCCGCGAAGAGGAGGCCCAGAGGTGAGAGAGAGGCTGAGGGTCTGTAGAGGGTGTGAGCGTGCGTGTATAAGATGAGTTGAGAGATTGTGTGTGGGAGTGAGGATCTGAATGTTTGCAGAGGCAGCATGTGAGAGCCTCTGTGTGTGTGAGAGAGACAGCGTGTGACGGTGAGAGCCTGTGCTTGAGCAAGACAGCATGTGGGAATGAGAGAGAGCCTGGGTGTGTGAGAGTCAGACAGCATGTGCCAGTGAGAGACTGTGTGTATGAATGATTGTATGAGAGACAGCATGTGACAGTGAGAGCCTGTGTGTGTGTGTGTGTGTGTGTGTGTGTGTGTGAGAGAGAAATGCATGTGAGAATGAGAACCTGACTGCGTTTGAGGGAAGAAGATGGAGAGAAAAGAAATACGGAAGAAAAAAGGACAATATAAAAGGAATTGGCAAAAAAATAAGAAAGGGAAGGTGGAAAAAAAAAAAAGCCTGTGACCAACCGATTAGAAAACTAACATCAGCCAGCAAAGGTAAAAAAAAAAAAAAATTACTTTTTAGTGATTGGCACATGTAATCTTTGGAAATGTGCAAGAATAGCACTTTCTCTATGCGGATCTCACAATGTACGAGATCAGCATGGAGAAAGTGGAAGCCCACGGGTCCTGCACAGAGGAGGCAGCAGAATGGGCTTCAGTGTCAGTAGCAGCAATCGGCGCCTCCCCAATAGCCATGTGGCAGCAGTGACAGTGGCATCAAGATTACTGACATCTGGGGATGGTGGCAGTACCAGTTGGGGGACCCCTTCCAAGCAGTGTGCAGAGGTTCAAAAGCAGCAGAGTCAGCCCAAGCTGACTACCATGAATGCTGCACACTCTTACCTCTCTCTGACAGCACACTGGTGAGGCATGGCTGACGCAGGGGCAGCCAGCAGCTCAACGGTATTAGACATCCCCTGAAAATAAGGCCTAGTGCATCTTTGGTAGCAAAAAGTAATATAAGACACTGTCTTATTTTCGGGGAAACAGGGTAGTATAAGGAAGTGAAAATAAGGGGAATTTAACCAGATTCTTGGAAGATTCATCAGCTGAATTCTATGAATGTGCAACATTAATGATCTCCTTTATAATAGAAAGTGATGTAGCAGAAACCATGAAGAGATATTTTAGGAATATTGAGTTACCCTTTAGAGGCCTTCAGATACGAGTTTTTTCTGATTTTGCTCCTGTCACTCAGGACAGGAGACGAGAATTTCTTGCTTTAAGGCTACAAGTAGCTGCTTTCGGGTTTTCATATCTATTAAAATATCCTTGCAAGTGTGTCGTAAAGTGTTCAACAGAATGGTTCATTTTCTTTTACCCCAAGCAGTTAAAATCCTTCCTAAATGCAAGGAGGGTTATTATTCCCTCCGTTAATTAGCCGTAGTGTGAGGATCATAAAGAATGAATGTCTTTATTAACGTTAAACCGGATTCTAGCAAATATGTTACTTTGCAAAACTCCCTTTATAGTCTACCCCCTTCTTATAAAAATTGTCTTTATGGGGGAATGCAAAAATGGAGGATTAAAAGTTAGGATTTTGTGTTAATATGTATTTGATTTATTGCATTTCCATTTTCTGTAAGTAAGTAATATCTTGCTGTAATGTTTGAAATGATAAAAATAAAATAAAATAAAAATATGTTGATTTCTGTAACATATGACAAAACCTTTTCTGATGGTCTTCAAATTCACACTGTTGTGTACCAGATACTCTCCTTTCAAATGATGCATCTGTGAGGCAGAAAACGAGAAGGTACCACTGTAATGGGAATTATAACCATATTACACAATCCTGTAAGTGGTATTGTGTGTGCTGCTCTGACATACAAATCCATATTTTTAAGATAATCACTAGTGCTTATTGAAAAGTCTGCACATAAATAGGTTCAACCTGTAAGAGATATTTACTTCGGAATGCTGCAGATGTTTCCCTTCTATGCTGTGTAACTACGTTATCTCATCACACTCACCTTGCCTTTGTGCTGTGACTCACATAGGCTAAAATCAGAATGTATTAATAAAAGTTAATACAAAGTTTTAGAATAGAAAATATTGTAAGTTGTAGCTGTTTTACCCCTACATGAGAGTATGTTTACAAGACTCCCTTGAACCTCCTTTCAGCACTGAAATGCAAACCACGATCCAACTATCTGCGATGAGCCCTCTCTCATAAAACCTGTTGAGGTTCTTAATACAAACAGAACCAAAAAAAACATTTTACACAAAAAAACAAACTGCATTTATTGTATAGTAATTTTTAATATGTTCCATCAATGGTATCAGAATATTAGGTTGTTTTTTTTCCTACCCAAAAGAGTAAGATTAGAAACTGTGGCTTGTAATTTGATATTCAGGGATAGTGAGATATGTATACTTGTCTGGACTGATTTTTCCTCGGTAGTGTTACCATAAATATTATAAAGAAAGATGTAGTTAATATTTTGTAGATGAAACTTTTTTTCTGGCTTGTGTACAGTGGGACTGTATCTGTCATGAAAAGTCAATGACTTTTTGAAGTTCTGACATTTTTTTTTTTTAAAACCATGCATAACTAACATAGCACAGGGTACTTAAAACAATAATACAGGAAAGGTATTGGAGTCCCTCCACACCTTGCTGGCTGATAGGAATTTGCCAGTTTATTTATTTACATAGCAGGTGATTACTCACACTTCACCTTTCGACATCAGAGCGAAGCACAATACTAAAATCATAAAACAAATCATGCTGGATATGAATCTATCAGCTTGGAAGGAGTCTGAAACACTGTGGTGGACATGTCAAGGGATCTGAGGAAGTAAGAAAATTCAATAAAATGCTTTCTGGATATTGTTTCAGAGTTCTGCGTGACTGGCTTCATCTGTTAGTAAAGGCCGGGCAGCTCCTGTAATGTTGGCCTGAGATGCAATGGCAGAGCTGAGTGTGGAGGAAGTTATTCATCTGCCCATTCTGACTCTAACTGCTGTTATTCTAGCACTTTCATGAGCTTGACAAAAACTCTATACATTAAACAAATATATGTATGTGTGCCTCCCTATTGAGTAACCATCAATTCGAGCAACAAAATATATCATGATCTTGAACTAACCTCATTTTTCATATTTCTGACTTTTAAAATACAGGCGGTCTCATGTGATTCCACCTCTTGTAAAAATATCAAAGGAAGACAAATGAGAGCATTCTTATATTATTTTACTTCATGATTTTTTCCCTTATTGCTATATGACTAAAATCTTATTTTAATCTAAAGCCTTCCTCACTAATATATATCGGATCCCAAGGAAAGAAAAAACCCGTCAATTCTTTGTTTATTGTACTACACGACAGGGGAAGAAGGAAGACAAACCACTATGATATCACTGAGGGTGTGTCTGACTTCTGATACTGAGCTCAGCTTTGGAAGCACTAGTAGTAGTGATAATGATGCAGGAAAGTAAATAGCAAAATCTACTGAAAATGAGGAACATTTAGGTGTTTTCATCCCAGTGCTCAACTTTGACATCAGTAACTTGGATGTGAGACCCATCTATTTATTTATTTATTTTTAATTTTTATATACCGACATTCTTGTATAATATACAAATCATACCGGTTTACATTAAAACAGGAGATGCAGGAAAAAAGTTACCTTTGTCAAATACATTTAACATTAATAACAATGAAAATTGTTAACAAGGGATAACAACTATGAAAAAAGAGAAAGGTAAACAAAAGTGGAAGAAACACAGAAGTTAAAAAGAAAAAAAGAAAAAAAAATGAAAAAAGGTAGCACCAAGGGTTGCATGAAGGGGTGCACAAAGGGAAGTGCCCCTTTGTTGCGCCCCTTCGGCGCGCGATGCCCGGTGCACGATGCCAGGTGGAATGGCACCGTTTACCGGCTCAATGCTGGGCTGGATGACATCACAAGGGGGCGGGTCTCATGCTCACTGTTTTTCTTCATAGCGATCTCCATTCACATTTTAAAGTGGATTTTTTTCATTTTTTTTTAGCTTTTCTCTTCAGTGAAGCATCTCAAAAGTGCCCGGTGCTGGTGGGCAGCCCCCTCCGCCTTGGAAAAGATTAAGGAAGACAACTTTGCATGACTAATACCTTCCAACACAATCAATAATATGCAAAAAGCTTTTATCATCGGAAACCTAGACATCATACTTTTGATGAAAATGCTCTATTAACCTGTAAGACTTCCCTGGCAGCTAAAGTTATGCATCTGACAATACAGTGGCAAACACTTTCAGGAGACCTGATTTGCTTACTGTCATTCTGTGCAAAATGTTTAGCTGGCAAACTAAACATTTTGAACGGCAAACATGGAGTTCAAACCAAAAAAAAACCAAAACAACTTGTTTAGATATATACAGTGATTTAACATTTTGATGCTGATATATAAACCCAGGGATTTCCCATGGGTTATTGGCAGTTCTGAGCACATTTTTCTTCAGGCGCAAATGGGCTCTTTAGAAAAATTGCGCATGAAATTTTGCTACAGTGCCCAGCTGAAAAGAGAAAACTACTCTTCATTTCAGTGAAAACCGATGTGTGAAGATATTTTTGTGAAAATACCAATTAATCAGTTGCTTTGCATGCTTTTCAATCACAGCAGCTCATGAATTTTGAATTTAAATAAACGTTTGCGTGAAGCAGACGCACGAAAATTTCCTTTTTATGAAGGGTACATTTTACAAAAATCTTCACAAATATAGCTTTGCACACTTAAACAAATGAAAACACAAGAATTTCAGGGTTTCCCCATGTTTAGAGCATGAGGCTTCATCATTTGTGGAAGTTCCTGTACCTTTGTACATTTCCCTCTTAATTTTGTAACTCGCTTCTTTTGTTTGATATTAAAAGGATGCCGAGTTCTTGAACAAACATTTCTGCTCTTCCTTGGTGAACACATCAACTAAGTAACAAGTAGTCAAATTTTATCCTCAAGTGCCAGACACTGGTAAGGATTTTAGTTATGGTATAATGACTCCATTTAAAAATATATCACATTTCAATTAATAATTTATGATTACTATTACAATTATTGATTGTATTGAAAACCTGACTGCCTTGTGGCTCACTATAAGGTCTGTTTTTCTTTAATGAAGCTGATATACAGCCTCGCATAACAGAAAATATAGAAAACTTCAAATTAGCAAATATTCTTTTCCAGTTTACTCTGTATCTTGCTACACGATTTATTCCTCCGGAATAGTGCTTGTTACATTTTGATTCCAGAAGCCCTGGCTACTCTGGACATCTGAAGCTACCTTTTATACTGGATACTGTCATTTAAGTAAGTTGTAGTGATGTGTATTTGTTTTTAATGAATATGTAAATTTCAACAAATTAGGCCATTTTCATTTCATTCTTACTCTTCTGAAATAAATGGAGGGCTCCCATGAAAATAATAAACATTTTTATTTCTATTTGTTTATATTTCCCATTCAAGCCTAAGGCCTAACTAAACATCAGCAGCTAGGCTGCTTTCCTTCTCTTGATGGTAACTTAGCAACCAAGCAATGCCAGTGAGGTCATAGTCTGACCAGAGCCAGGGGTGGAAGAAGAAAAAGAGAAAGACAGGATGGAACACCAATCAAGGTTATTTTTTTAACCAGCTTATAGTTGGCACATGTATCAAGTGATGCTGACTTCCTGTCACTGAAAGGTTTGAGCATGTGCAAATTCTTTTAAGATTAACTTCTCAGGTGGATTTCACAGGGGAAGACTGTATTTTCTGGAACTCTGTCTCAGTGAAAGAAAAAGTTTAAAAAAGAGAAAAGAAGGCGAGAGGAGAGAAAAGAGAAATAGTGAACGGGGTGAATCTGGTCTCTTGCTCACTCCAGTGCATCAAAGTCTAGACTTGAGAGCAGTCAGAACCTTGTCTGTTTCTTCTCTGAGAATTTGTGTGTGGGTACAAAAGGAGCAGCACATATAAATTGTATGTTTGTGTGTGTGTGTGTGTGTGTGAGAGAGATATTTTTGCACACTGTAAGGGTTACTGAGTGTCTTATATTATATGTAACTGCAGTACTACACATAGGCATATCCAGTACCAAGTTTGTAACTCAAAAGATGCAGTACAGCTTTCCTTAACTTCAGGTAATTCACAATCTTAACAGAGCAGGGTTGTTACCTTTATGTCTATCACAAACTTTAGACATAACTGCTCCTTGCAGATGGTGAGACTCTCTCAACTCCTTGGAGCCTCTTAAGCTCGCTGGGCCTGGGTTCTTATAGAAGGGTGAAGAGAATCACCCAGAATCCTTTGCTGCATTCTGCCTTAAGAAGGACTGGGTTAAAAGCCTGAACTGGGCTCCTTAAGGTAGAGTGAGGGAATTGTCGATACACTCTTTCATACCCCCATTGACTTTAATGGAAAACGAATAAATGAATGAATGGAACGAATAAACAAAAATGTTTTTCATCTGAAATAAACCAAATGAGTGGAGGTGACCTATAAAATGAATATACCCTCCCTCTCAGCTCAACCTTGTCAGGTCGAGTGTCCACCTTCTCCCAGAACTCATGAGTTGTTGCCATAAGGTAGCAATATGTGCATAATCTCGACCCAGGATTACCGGGTATGGGAGCTTGGGGAGGACACTTGCTTCTAGCATAGCTTGTCCTGTGGCATTTGTCAAGAGGACTGGGAGGTAGAACACTTCTGTTCGTCCCCATGTATCCATATCAGTGTCTCTTTTTTCTTATAGTGGTTGTGACCTTGAATCAGTAAATCTTGGCAAATGAGCATTTTGCTACAGCCGGAGTCTACCAAGGCTTGGGTAGAAGTTCCCTCCAGTTCAACTTGGATTATAAAGTCCTTAAGTTGCACACACAGGACACCCACAAAATTGCAGCTTTGCTGTTTTGACAACATGTGGTCGCAAGCATGTTCCCACTTGCTATTAATATTCTGGGGCTCTGTCCCTATTCTCAGTTCCTTCTCACATTGTTCCGCTAACTTGTGTTTGTACTCCAGGTCATCAAGCCAGGCACATACTTTGAATAACCTTCTGTTCTCTTAAAGAATCTTCAATTTCCAGCTGCCTATATGGATAGCAGTCTTCTTTGTGCCTGTTCTCTGCACAAAGTGTGAGGGTTGTCACTGCTTCAGAGTGTCAATATTAAATATGTGCCATTGTTCCTCTGGCTAACATCCATAGATTCCCTTCAGCCATACCAACAGTTCTTTGCCAAGTGCCCTTTCATTCACATGTGGATGAAACTGGTGACTGGAGGCTGGGTATGGAGGATGAGCCCCCTACCTTGGAGGATCACTGTGAGGTCCTCTATTCTCTGTGCCACACCAGGGAATTGTTATGGGTTGTCTCTCTAAGCCCCTTACGCTGGCGGGCATTGACTGTGCCTGGTGGAATGCTTCCACCACTTCCAGGGCTCTCTCCAAGGTGAGTCCAATGTGCCAGTAGACCAAATTCTGAGTGGGCTGGTTTAGACCATCTAGGAACTGCTCCAGGAGTATCTGGAGTCCCAACCTTGCTTCCGGCTGGAACCACTTCCAACCGGCATTTTTAAACCAGTGAAAGAGGTTTCAGGGGCTCTCCCCGGGCTCTAGGTCAGCCCACCGGAACTGTTGCTGGTAAGATTCTGAGAAGTACCCAGCTTTCTGTAGTATAGCGGCCTTGAAGTCTTCATGGGAAGCCCTCCCATCTGGATTGGCTGCTTGGAAAGCCATTTGACTTCTGCTGGTGAGAAAAATAGCCAAGTAAGTTGTCCAGCTGGTCTCCAACCAGGCCGACATGTGGGCAGTCCGGTCAAAGTTTTTTAGAAAGACCTCTGGGTCCTCTCCTCCCTTTGTCTTAAAACAGGACATGAGAAAGTGAAGGTTTCACTTCAGTGCATAGCATTCTGCAGCTGTTGCTGGCCTCTGGCCAGGACCTGGATTACCTGCTCCATTTTATCTCTTTTTGGGGCCAGCTTCCAGATGGATAAATCACACGAGGCAGAGAAAACAAAAACACCTGCTAGCCTGTCTGGCCCTGACTCATTACTTGACTCCTAACTGTCCAGGTGGATCTAGCCCCCTTGGCTTGCTGTAACTTCAAGTAAGGGAAATGTGGTGGCCCCAGGAAAAAAAACTGCAGGTTTTTTTCTTTTTTTCTCTTCTCTTCTTTTTTTCACTTGTGCTTCCTGCTCAAGCGAAAAAATCCCTGACTTGATACATTGGGGTAGATTTTCAGACAAGCGCGAACAGCCTACTTTTGTTTGCGCTCCAGGCGCAAACAAAAGTACGCTGGATTTTAGTAGATACGCGCGTAGTCGCGCGTATCGGCTAAAATCCTGGATCGGCGCGCGCAAGGCTATCGATTTTGTATAGCCTGCGCGCGCCGAGCCGCGCTGCCTCCCCCCGTTCCCTCCAAGGCTGCTCCGAAATCGGAGCGGCCTTAGAGGGAACTTTCCTTTGCCCTCCCCTCACCTTCCCCTCCCTTCCCCTACCTAACCCACCCGCCCGGCCCTGTCTACACCCCCCCCTTACCTTTGTCGGGGGATTTACGCCTCCCGGAGGGAGACGTAAATCCCCGCGCGCCAGCGGGCCTGCTGCGCGCCGGGCCGCGACCTGGGGGCGGGTACGGAGGGCGCGGCCACGCCCCCGGGCCGTAGCCACGCCCCGTACCCGCCCCCAAAACGCTGCCGACACGCCCCCGGAACGCCGCGACGACCGGGCCCGCCCCCCGACACGCCCCCCTCCGAGAACCCCGGGACTTACGCGAGTCCCGGGGCTCTGCGCGCGCCGGGAGGCCTATGTAAAATAGGCTTCCCGGCGCGCAGGGCCCTGCTCGCCTAAATCCGCCCGGTTTTGGGCGGATTTAGGCGAGCAGGGCTCTGAAAATCTACCCCTATATGTGGTAATTTGGCAAGAACGGCTTGGTAACAGCCAGAAAAATCAGAATATAACATAACATAAGATATGCCATACTGGGTCAGAACAAGGGTCCATCAAACCCAACATCCTGTGTCCAATAGTGGCCAATCCAAGTCACAAGTAATGGTCAAGTACCCAAATATTAAATAGATCTCAAGCTACTATTCCTTATTGATTAATAGCAGTTTATGGACTTCTCCTCCAGGAATGTATCTAAATGTTTTTAAACTCAGTTACACTAACTGCCATAACCACATCCTCTGGCAATGAATTCCAGAGCTTAACCATGCGTTGAGTGAAAAATAATTTTCTCTGATTTGTTTTAAATTATCTGAGACAGTAAATAACCGATTTACATTTACCAGTTCAAGTCCTGCAATCACTGACTGTTACCCTTTTGTGCACTTTATCTACAATGAATAAAAGTTCTAAACTCAAAACAAGCAGTGCATCAGGTAGTACACAAATCAACTGAAAAGAAGCAGTACAGCTTTCCTTAACTTCAGATAATTCACAACCTTAAACAGAACAGGGTTGTTACCTTTATGTCAAATCACAAACCTTAGATGTAACTGCTTCTTGCATATGGTGAGACTCTCTCAGCTCCCCGGGGCCTCTCAAGCTCTCTGGGCCTGGGTTCTTATAGTAGGATGAAGGGAAACTCCCTTTACCCAGAATCCCTTGCTGCATTCTGCCTTAAGGAGGACTAGATTAAAAGCCTGAACCAGACTCTTTAAGGCAGAGCGAGGGAGTTGTTGGTACACTCCATCATATCCCCATTGACTTTAATGGAAAACGAATGAATGAATAGAATACATAAACAAAAATCTTTTTCATCTGAAATGAACCAAATGTAGGTGACCTATGAAATGAATATATAAACAGAAATTAAATGTTTGCCTCTACTCATCCCTAGCAAGTTGTTTCAAATGTGTAAATTGATGTAGGATACAATAGAAAAAAGCCACTTGCTACCTTGATTGTTTTAACTGGGATTGATGTATTAAAATTTAGCATGGATCATTTAAGGATTTACATCCTGTAGCATTGGTGCTAGTGTCTGAGATCAATGCAGGAAGAGGAGCAAACAACCGACCCCAGTACTATATAATGCTGGCACTAAACAGCAGTTGAGTAGCAACAGCTCGCCCACTGCTTTTATTATACTAAGTGTAAGAAAGCAGGGCTAGTTTGCAATGTATGTAAATGTTAAAAAAGATAGGTTTCAGTTTTAAACATTGCCTTATGCTATTTACTATCGGGTAGATTTTAAAAGCGTTTGCTCATGCAAAAATGGCCCCATACACGCGTATGTAGGCCGTGTGCGAGCAACGTGAATTTAAAAAAGCCGGGAAGTACCTGTGTCAAGAATAAAGAGGCAGAAAAGGGATGGGGCCAAGACGTCTGTGCATTTCCCAGAATTCGCACCATGTTACCTGCTTAACGTTACTGCCGGTTCTGATGAAGAGCAAGTCTGGAGATTTTGAGCGAGAGGGGTCCTGAGAGAAAAAGAGAGAGAGAGAGAATCGGACACTCTATATATCTCCCACTGTAAGAGGGGCACTTTCAACAGGGTGGGTTTTGGGGGGCAGTGTTACATTGGTCTGCCTAGAGTGCAAGGGTCTGAAGAGCCTTGTAACACTGCCCCCCCAAAACTCACCCTGTTAAACGTGCCCTTCTTAAAGTGGTAATATATATAGAGTGTCAGATTGTCTCTCTAACAGAGGTGCTCTCTCTCGCAAGCACGTTATTAATATATGTGCATAAAGGCTGCACACTTACATGCAACAGGGATATTTTACATGATACATGTGTACTTGCATGCACAATATTAAATGAAGCGTGCCAATGGGCACATGTGTACTCCTTTTACAATCTACCTGGAAAAGTTTAACACCACAAGAGTACCTCATTAGTGCTTTACATTTATATTTGTTGGTTTAAAAGGTTTGCTTCACTTTGCACAACACTTTTATTCAAAGTTTTGAGTTTTGCCTTCCACAATTGTCCATACCAGAATAACATTATATGCTTCCTAAATGTTTTTTCTCTCTGATGGGAAAATCACTTTTCCCACCTAATATTTTCCTGTGGGCTGAAAGCTGATTACAGCACCAGCCTTCCAAGCTGCTCATTTTAAAATTGTGCTTGAAAATGCCTAGTCTTATTATCAAAAACATAGAACCAGGTGCTGCACCACATAGTACTAATTCCAGGCTGAGTTGTGCTGGGATGATACATTAGTCCCTTTGTTTTTCTTTTTTTGTGTAGAAGAATTTACTGTACCCTCAGATAACCTAATGTCCCTCTAGCCTGGCTCTTAAGAAGAAGATAAGTAGCTCCTTGGTTTTACTGTACTGCAGAATTCAATATTCCATTCTCTTTTATTTACTAAGGCTTTTTTTTCCATTCTATTTCTATGGGAAAATATCTTGATAAATCAGGCCCTAACTATAGCAGAAAATGAATCTGAATGGAGTTCATTTACAAAGTGTTAATGCCAGTGCTAAGTCCTTAGATCTGGCCAGTCCTGGATTTCCCAATAAACACACTAGGCCTGTGCCTAGGCCCAGGGCTGGCGCAACCCACTGTTCAAGGCGTGCACTTGCACAGGGCAGCAGCTTGGAAAGGATGTGGCCTCAGAGCTGCTACCGAGTTCAGAGAGCTGCTGGCACTGCCACAAGGAGAAGAAAAATAAGATCATCAGGGCCTCACAACAAAAAGGAGGGAGTTGCAGGGCTGCGTGGTGGTTCCAAAACTGCCACATGATGAAGATGAGTTGCTCTAGGGCTGTGTGACGGTTCATAACCTGCCATGCGGCAAAGTTGAGAGAGTTTCAGAGCCACACCGGCAAAGATAAGAGAGTTGCAGAGCCATGTGGCAGTTCCCAACTGGCTGCGCCGCGAAGAAGAGGAGGATCTGTAGGGCCGTGTGGCAGTTCCCAACCTGCCACGTGGCAAAGATGAGGAAGCGCTGCAGGGCCATACAGCCAAGATGAGTTGCAGAGCCATGTGGTGAAGATGAAGAGCAGGACCACATGGTTCCTAAACCACTAGGTGACCAGAAGGAAAAAAAAGCCACGAGACAGTACCCCCCAGTAGAAGTGGAAGGCGGGGGCTGCTTGGAAAGGCCTTGGTATAAGCATGTGTATGTGAGCATGTATGTGTGTATGTGTGTTTGTGGCTGAGCATATATGTGTGAGTGGGGGTGTTTGGGCATGTGTATGTGTCTGAGCAAAAACAGAGTGTGTGGGGGTATCTGAGCATGTGGGTGTGAGAGGAGGCATGTGTGTGTGAAAGAGGGAGCAAGTGTGTGTGTGTGTGTGAGAGAGGGAGCATTGAGACAAATGCAAGTACATTTTTTTTTGCAGTAAAGTCTTCATTTAATATTAGGAAAGGTTGTGGTATTGAAGCATAGGGTGTTCTCGTTGTTTGAGTGCCTGAATATGGGTGTGTGAGAGCATGTGGGTGTATATCTGAGCATGTTTATATGTGTATGTGTGTATGTATATGAAAGAGGGAACATGTGTGTGCACATGTATATGTAGGAGGGACCATATATGAGCATGTGTATGAGTCTGAGAATGTGTGTGAGAGGGAGTATGGTCATGTGAGCATGTGTATTTAAGAGGGAGCATGTGCATGTATGAGGGAGAAAGCATATGTATGTGTAAACATATATCTATGAGAACGAGAGAAGAAAGTTTATGCATCCCTCTCAGTAATCCATGACAGAGTGACTGGAAATCAAAGGTTTCCAGATATGGAGAGCATGAATTATTTTATCCTTATTAGTATAAATTTCTGGATGCTGTTTTATGTGTCTACTGTTTTGAAATATTTTATTGGTGTTTGAGAAATTTAAAACAAATTGTTTATGAGTTTTTAGATCTTCCATTCACCGGCTGTTTTGAAATATTCTTTTTATTAGCATGTTTATACTATTATGATTAATGTATTTATTATATTTCTTGATTTTATTGTTTAATGTCTGAGGATTGTAGTGGTTTCTGTTTTTCATTGTTGCACTCTTAGAGTCTGACTTGTTGCGGTTTTCCTATTTAGTTTTTGCCTGCTTGTTTCTATTTATACTTTATGGTCTCTTCTGTATTTGGTGAGGGTCTGCCAGTGTTCTGCATATGTGACCAAGAAGAGATATTCTGCTAGCGTGTAGGAATTTATAGCAGCTTGGTTTCTTCTGTTTTCTTAATAGGAGCTCTATTGGTGTTTTAGAGCCTGGTGTAATATTAGCAGTGAGGCCTTTTCATAGGTAGGGTTGTTACTTTTTTAAGTGCTGGCAGTTAGTGCTATTTTGTGTGGTAGGTTTATTATATTTTAATTGTAATTTGCTCATAGTTTTTTTAGGGTCAAGCCCACACCTAACACGTATTACAGTAGCCCCAATGCTATATGGGTTTCAAGTGTCTTTTTTTTATAGGGTTTTGTGGTTGGCACCAAAGAAATGCTTGCAAATACTTGTGATATTTTTTTTTTACCTCAGAAGACTGTACTTTGAATATTCTTTTCCATGTAAAATCTATTATAAATGCATAATTTTTAACTGTGTACACGGAAAGAGCAGGAGGGGAGGTGCAAGGTTCTAAGATTTGCCTAGGGCACCTAATACCCTTGCACCAGAAATGGATTCTGGGGGAGGGGGTGAAGACCCGGAGGGTAGAGGGGTGACATTTTTAAAGTTTAGATCCCTGGAAGGAGCTAGGCTTTTTTTTGGCAGGCCCGAGGCAGAGACTGAATAAAGTGTGTATGTGTGTGTGTATGGGGAGGGCAGCACAATAATTGATGCCCCTCCCCTCAGATTTCTGCTGGGGTGGCAGAAATCTGGGGGGAGGGGCAAGCCAGCCAGCCTAAGATTTGCTGCCTGCCAGTTGTGCTGAATCTCACTGATCAGCCCTCTCCTTCCTACTGCAGCTCCTCCCTCCCTCTTCGACCCCCCCCCCCCCAACCAGTGCAGAGAACTGGAAGGGAGGGGTGAAGCCGGAAGGGACAGAACAAATAAAAACTGCTTTGTTTCCTATTCCAGCCCTTTCCCTCCTGGTCTCTACAGGGAACAAGAGGTCAGAGTAGAGAGTAGGGAGCAAAGAAAAGGCCATTCTGTTCCCTAATCCTGCCCCTCGCCTCATGACATTTAGGGACATGAGAGGAGGAGGTAAGCCTGGAGCAGAAAGAGCAGGGCAACAAAGCCTGTGCCTTAGGCCATTAGCTCTATTGTCCCTTGTCGGGTTCAGGAGGGTGGGGATGTCAGCACCAACAGTGCCTATGGGTGGCAAAATCCTAACTCTGTCACTGGATCTGGCATTAACCCTGTTATCATATTGACAAATCAGCACTAAAGCCTTAGCTCTGGCTGCTGTACTGCTTCCTCCACCCCCCAATTCCTTCCCATAACCCATCTCTGCCACCACTCTCCACCCCCTTTTCCCAGTACACAACACACCACACTTCATATGAAGTGCAAAACCCACTTCCTCCAGTGCCCTCTCAGGTCGATACAGTACAGTGCGCTCCGACGGAGCGCACTGTTAACCTGCCCTTGGACGCGCGTTTTCCGTTACCCCTTATTCAGTAAGGGGCGGAAAACGCGCTTCTAACCCGCGGCACATAGCGCCCTCAACATGCAAATGCATGTTGAGGGCTCTATTAGGTATGCCCATGCGATACAGAAAGTAAAATGTGCAGCCAAGCCGCACATTTACTTTAAGAAATTAGCGCCTACCCAAAGGTAGGCACTAGTTTCTGCCGGCACTGGGAAAGTGTACAGAAAAGCAGTAAGAACTGCTTTTCGGTGCACCCTCTGACTTAATATCATGGTGATATTAAGTCGGAGGTCCCGAAGGGTAAAAAAAGTAAAAAAAAAAGAAAAAAAAATTTAAAATGGGCCGGCGGCTGTCGGGCCGAAAACCGGACGCTCAATTTTGCCGGCGTCCGGTTTCCAAGCCCGTGGCTGTCAGTGGGCTCGAGAACTGACACCAGCAAAATTGAGCGTCGGCTGTCAAACCCGCTGACATCCGTCGCTCCTTTTGCCCATTTCTACCGCACCACCTAATTTAAATACAGAATCGCGCGCCCCACGGAGTTTACTGTATCGGCCTGTTTATTTCCTCCAAAAACTGCAGCATTACCAAAGCCAAGGAGCAGGAAAAAGAAGGTGAGTTACCTGGCTTACTACCTTTAAATCCTTACCTCCTGGCCCACATTTTTCCTTTGCCTCTCGCTGATCACTTCCATACATACCAAGAGTGGAAGGAAGGGACGAGGAGGGGAGTCCCACCCTCCTGGGGAGGAGCAATGGCATTGAGTTAAGGGCACCCCTTCTGAACTCCAGCCTGGGGCCTTTTTTTTTTTTTTATTACTGAACTTAGGGCCTCCTTTTTCAGTGAAACCCAATAGCACAGCTGTACCACTTGAAACCTATGCACCTTCATGACCATATGGAAATGAGGAACCATGGTATTGCGACGGGAAAACAAATTAATTGAGCGAGGAGGGCCAATGAGATTTGTGGAAATAAAAGCACCCTGAAAAGGCAGGGCAGGATTTTCCATTAGGCAGAGCATGCATGTGCCTAGAGGCATTGTGCTTCCATGGGTGCTGTATTATTGCCACTTTTAAGCATCAAAATGATGCAGAGAGGCTCCTGCTGATAGCTCAGCTGCCAGTCTGCCCAGGTGAGTGTTTCCCCTCCCCCATTATACCAAAAGCCAATGAGACAGGAGAGGCGGCAGACAGGGATAGGGCAGGTGAGGAGACAAAAGAGTCAGAGAAAGGGGAGGGGGGGATGGCAAAGAATGGGGGAATATGAGACCTTGAGGGGGAGAAAGCGAGGGAGAACATGAAGTGAGGAAGAGATACAGGGAGGAGCAAACATGAAAGAGAGAGAAAGAGAGATTGAGAGAGAGGAGATGTAGGCGAAAGAAGGAGAAAGATAAAGGGGCATGGGACTGGGAGAGAGAAGGTGGATATAGGGTGGGAGAGAGATGGGAACATTGAGTGAAGGAAAAGAGAGGATGGAGGGAGGAGAGGAGAGAGAGAGAGAGAGAGAGAGAGATGGAGGACTCAGGGCAGAAAGGATCTAGAATATGATAGATAATTTTAGACTGAGGTTAGTCTGACTGCCCAATCAAATCAATAATGCAGTGCTGCCTGAGATGTCTGTGAAGAAAATTAGTATGCTTCTATTACAGATTTGAAATATCTAAGGTTCTTAAACTTCTTTTCAAAGCAAAATATAATTAATGTAGCAACCAAGACTTTGTAGGAGTCTTGAAGTACAGTTTCAGGGCAAGTAAAAGAAGAGCTAAACTGACGTGCTATACAGCAGGAATAAACCCTGGGCAACTGCTGATATCTTTCTAAAGTTACTTATTAACCACTGTTCATTTGACAGGATCGATATTTCCAGGGAAGAAGTAAACACTTATGACACAAAATTGTCTCCCTCTTTTTCCTTTATGAAATGATTTATTTTATAAATACTTTTGACTGGAAGCAAAGTAGGAAATAAAACACTGAGACTTTTATCTCTAGGATATGCAAAGCACATTTATTTCAGTTTTTATCTTGTGAATTATATGTTGATCCCATACATATAGATTGATTTTGTTCAGGTAGATAATGAAAAGTCAAGTGGAAAATTTACACACTGGCACTCACGATCTTGGTTTTGTGCTGGTATATAAATTGGTATATTATTTTTGGAGATCAGAGTTGTGAAAACCAGCACAGCTGGAAAGCTCCTTTTGAAAAGATTAAGGGCCTTATTCTGTGCCTATGGAAATAATCTTTATCGAACATGGCCTTAAAAGTCTTCTGTTTCTAGTAAGTTAAATACCATAACAGAAAGCTTTACCTAGTGTGTAATGTAAAGTAGTTAAAAAGTATACATGACAAATAGAAATACTAAGCCCCTAGCAATTAAAAGCTTTCCTGCTAGGCCATTACTTGTGAAATCCTTTAAGCTACCGGTAGTTCCTCTCAATTTGTCTATCACTAATCACTTCACATAGAATGGGACCTGATTGGCTCATGCAATGGGTGTGATGTCATTTGTGACACAGACAGTATAGACCAATCAGAACAAATGAGCATCCTGCTCACAAGGGATCACAGCGAATGGACAACAGGTGCATAAATTAATTTAAAAAGTAATGACAACAGTAAAATCAGTAATTTTTACTGGTTTTAAATGGTTGAAAAACTATACAAGGCCCAGAGAGCAGAGCTTTCTTTTTAAACATCACCACACAAGTGTCACTTTTTAAAAATGAATTACTTTGGTTCCATGTAAGTGACTTTTGTATGATGCCAATATAATAACTAAGAGGCCTATGTTCAGCGCTACTTAGCCGGATAAGTAATGAGTTATCTGGCTAAGTGGCAGCAGCTGAATATCCGGCTGCAATCAGCAGTTGCCACTTAGCCAGATAAGTGGTAGGAGGGATGTGGGCAGATTGAGGAAGAGCTACTTATCCAGTTAACCTAACCGGATAAGTGCCGATTATCAGACTTATCTGGTTAAGTTAACTGGATAAGTTAGACCTGCTCAATAGCGGGTCTAGTACAAACATTTTTATTGAAAAATAAACATAACAGCAACATAAAAACAATAACAAGATGGCATAATAAACACAGTCTTCAAGCAAGGCGAGAAACATAATTTTCACCACATATTCACATGCAACACAGGTATTATCTTTATGGTGTAACATAAGCAAATATAAAGCAAAAGAAAGCAAAAAGTCAACTAATTAAGTTTTGCACTTCGATAAAGGGTGAGACAATGCCAAAGATTTCAAAAAGAGAAATGAGAAAGATATACTATCCCTAATAGAGAGGATTCCACAAATATGTCCCCAGAAGAACAAAAATCTCATAGGTTCTCACAGTAAACCAAAGATGGGAAAGAGTGCCTTTAACCAATTTGCAAGTCCACATAGACTATCCTGCCTTCCCTGAAAGCCTCCACACTTTCACAGGATTCCAGACAGTTAGAAAAAAACGACGACTGTGTAATTGAGGCAGACAAAGAGACCTTTATAGATTTATCCCAAAAATAAGACCACTGGTCTTCACCAAAACCACAGAAAGCTCTTCTTCCTCACCATCTCAGTTCCAGAGCAGCACTGGTTACATTTACCTCATTAACTTAAAAAGTGGGTTACTAGTTTGGTAGATGCCCAGGGAACCCCACATTCCTGAAAGAACTTTGACTCTGCTGCCAACCTTTGTCGAGAAGTACCGGCACTGGATATAATATAGTTTTTCAATTGGAGCCACTTAAAGAACTGATGGTCTGGAATATTAAAAAGTTGCTGCAAAGCCTGAAAGGATAACAACTTACCATCCTTTACCACTTGAACCAGGTTCCAGATGCCACAATCCTGCCAGAAACCCAGTTAATGACAGACTTGTTAATTTTAAAAGATGAATTAAATCACAAAGGTGTTGTCTGAGAAGAAAAGCCAGAAGTACCCATTTTATGCCCAAACAGTCGAAAAGCTCCCAAAGTTACCTGGCGTACCAACCAAGATATCAAAGTCTTCGGCAAAATCATATCTGGCAAAGAAGATAGAGGGGTTGGGGGCAACCAGAGCTTCCTCTAAAGCCAAACAAACTGGCAGTTCCTCCATTCCAGTATTGTACAATCAACAAACACCCTGCCACATAAGCAATGTCACATGATTCGCCTTCAAATCTGAAAAATTCACATCGCCCTTATCCTTTGAAAGCCTCAGCTTACTATCTTCAGAGGCCTCTATTTCCATAAGAATGTTTTCTCCGGCTGGTAAAACACAGAAGGTTCCAAGGGTAGAAGAGGGAGAATGCTTAGAACATAATTTAACTTGGGTTACGATAACCATTTTAATGGCTTTGAGTTTGCCCCACCAGGACAGGATACCATTGTGAAATCAATTCCGACACAATAGATAACAAATAAGAAACGTTACGGTCTACAGTTTCAGAACCGCACACCCAAATATTTGATACCAGAGCCCACGCAACGAAACGAAGTAGTCTTCTACATCCGAAAAAAAATACTGATCCTCATTAGCGGTAATGCCTGTGACTTGGACCAGTTAATCTTAGAGCCAGATAACATAGAAAACATCTCAATTCGATTTACAAGCCATGGATCGGAGGAAACTTCAGGAAAATCCACGATATCATCAGCGTAAATGGCTTACTTACACTCAAGAATTCCAGGGTCTTGCCGCATAGCTATAGCCAATGGCTCCGGTACAATATCAAATAAAAAGGATGGAAGGGGTCAGCCCTGCAAAAAAAAAAAGAAATGCAAAAGAATACTATTCACAAAAAGCCGAGCCTGTGATAGACTACAAAGTAAAAGAACCAGCTTAAGAAAGGGGGGGGGGGGGGAAGGTAGTCCCAAAACAAAACCAATCCATAAAAGAAACTAAATACTTCCACTCAGCTCTATCAAATGCCTTCTCTGCGTCTACGGACAAGGCCACCTTAGGAGTTTGTTGGTCAGAAACAATATAATAAAATGCAGTTAGGAGATATTAAATGATTAATGCAAGAAAATTCATTAAGAATCTATAAATAACTGACTCACCCAGGATTCAATATATGCAAAATGGATGTGTTGAGGAATTTAAAAAGGGCATCCAGTCTGTAACACATTAACATAAAGGGTAAAAAAAAAAAAAAGAAAAAAAGAAACAGGCATCAGTGAATGTTTGAAGTACGTAGCCATGTAAATAGGCTGGACATTTGAAATAATGTAGCTCAAGAGCGCAAACTGACATTTTATTATTTTGTCACCAGAATCATACTGTCTCTCAGCAGTCAAATACCTTGCAAAGCAGTTTTAAGAGTACTCTTATACATCTTAGGTACTCTCTTTTATATTTTTGTACCTTTATACCTTTTGTGATGTGTTTGATGCATTATGTTGTCTTGTTTTTTGAACATTGTATTATCTATTTTACATCTAGATTTTGGGTCCTTCCTGATGCAGTTCTCTGTACGAAACAAGGTTCATGTCGGGGGGGGGGGGGGGGGAGGGGCCATGTAACTCTTTCATGAAATTTGGAAATATCTGATGATACAGCTGGAAAATTACGAATAAAAGAAATTCTAAGTCTGAAAATATATGGACACTTGAGACTTTTTTCTGCCCTACTTTTTCTTATTTATAGACATTTTGTGGTGAGGGCAGTCACCTCCCTTCAATTCTCGTCTGTGACAATAGACAAAATATCCATTCTGGTCCTTATGTATGATCGTAGCTATGACCTTGCTTAACTGTACAGAAAGGACTTTAGGAAAATCAACATTAATAAGTGATATTGGTCTACAACTATATATTAAAGATGGATCTTTGCCAGCCTCCAAAATAAATTCTCCAGCCACTATAAAATTACAAAAGAGATATTGGGCCCAATATTCATAGTGCGTTCAGCACTTGATAGCCAGGTAAGTAGGACCGGATAAATTAACTGGATAAGTAGGACTAGGAATGTGAATCGGTACCGGACTCGTTTCCGGTATCGAGTTTGTAAAACAACCATGGAAAATCTTTGTTCCCGTGGTTCTGAGCATTTTTTTTCAGCTATTGCAAGCCGAAACCCCCCCACCCTGACCCTTTAAATTTAATTATTTGGAATTCCCCACCCTCCCGACCCCCCAAAACTTCTAAAGTACCTGGTGGTCCAGCGAGGGTCCCGGGAGCAATCTCCTGCTCTCGAGCCGTCGGCTGCCAGTAAACAAAATGGCGCTGATGGCATGGGCCATCCATTGCTCCTACCATGTGACAGGGGCTGGCCAATGGCACCGATAGCCCCTGTCACATGGTAAGGACAAAGAGCCATTGGCGCCATTTTGATTAGTGGCAGCCGACGGCCCGAGAGTGGGAGATTGCTCCTGGGACCCCTGCTGGACCACCAGGTACTTTAGAAATGTTTTGGGGGGGTCGGAGGGTGGGCGATTCTAAATAATGAGATTTACAGGGTCGGGGTGGGTTTGGGGGTTGTTTTTGTGTGCCCTTTCTTCCCGTCCCCCCAAAACTATAAGAGAACCCCATGAAAATTTTGTGGGGGTTCTCCTATCACTTTCGGGGACCCCCCCCGATATTTGACGAGTTTGAAAATATCGTCTGATATTTTCAATCGTCAGAAAAATGATTCAAATCCCTAAGTAGCACCACTCTGATCCACTCACTGTCCACCCACAAATTGACTGGCTAAAAGATAGCCAGATGCGTAGGACTTATCTGGCTATCTAGATGGCTGCTGAATATTCGCTCTTATCAGATTAAGTTAATTGGATAAGTCAGACCAGCCATAGATCTGGTCTAACTTAGTAGGATATAACTTATCCAGGTAAGTAGTGAGATATACTCAGATAAGGTATATTTGGCTAAGTTATTTATCCAGGCAACATTGAATATTGAAGCTTGGGAACAAGTACAGATGTAAAGCTTTGATAAAACTTTGCCACAAAGCTGACCAGACCTGGGGTCTTGATGGAAGGTAAAAGCTTAATAGCACTTTCAGTTTCCTCAGCTGTGATTGCCCTATCCAGGAATTCCCTGTCCACTACTGATACGGACTATGTTAACAAGCATATGAATTTTTTGTACGCTCTGGTAAACATCGAAACTTTGTAAACCGTTGTGATGGCAAAACCGAATGATGGTATATAAAACTCGATAAATAAATAAATTAATTAATTAAAAAAAAAAAAGGGGGGCTGCTTCATAGTACTAAAAAAATCAGAGACAGTCTCTCTAGAAAAATCATTTTCAGCAGAGCATAGAATAGAATAATACCCTATAAACTGCTGTAAAATCTCTTGATCCTGGTATACTGTACCCCGAGGCAAGGTAATAGCTTTAATCCATGTCCTAGCTTGCATATTTTTGACATATTGCACTAATATGTGCTCAGATCTATAATTACCACCATAGTATTTTGCTTTCTGTAGTGTTTACAACAACCTCATTTGCTGTCTCAGAACGGAATTATATTCAACCAAGTTTTGTAGAAGCAATAACATAGAGTTATCTTTGCTCTGAATATGCAATGTCTCCAAATACTTAATCTCATTATCTAAAGCAGTGGTTCTCAACAGGTGTGTCTGCAGAAGGCTGATCTTTCTTCATCAGGCTGGATAGGAGTTGGCTGATTTCTCCTTTATTGGGTATGAGAGGAGGCTGCTTTTTCTTCCTTCTCTTCCTGACCCATTGGGAGATTATTCCCTTCTCTTTCACCCAGATCAGAGTGAGATACCACCAACTCCCTCTTCATATGGGCCTGGCAGGACAACAACTTTCTCTGCCTGGCCTGGCAGTGAGACTGCTGATTCTCTCTTCACCCCATGGGGCCTGGATATGAAAGCAGGAGCATAAGGAAGAGAGGTGCATGCTCTATAGATCCAGTGCTGACTTCCGCTGCTGCTACTCGTCTTTTTCCTCTCCTCAATGCTTCTTGCTCTCATCTGCCGCTGGTAAAATGGGAAGGAGACTCTGGATTGGACTGAAGGCTCATGCTGGCTGGGAGCCAGGAGGAGAAGGAAATGTGCTGGGCAGGAAGGCCTTGGGAGATGGGAAGTCAGGAGTCTTGGTAGGAAAGGGTGGGGGAAAAGGAGGTGGAGATTGCTGGCTAGGGAGAGGTGGAGAAAGAAGGGGCTGCTGGGCAGGGAGGAGAGATGGAAGTGGAGGGAGAGATGGAGGTGTGGAGCCTGTTGGGTATGGGGAGAAGGGAGGTCAGGGGATGCTGAGCAGGAAGGGATGGGAAAGAGGTGGTCAGAGGTATGCTGGGTAGGGAAGGAGAGAGGGAAGGGCAGAGAGAGTTGAGCATGGGAGAGAGGAGGCAAAGGGAAGAGGATGCAGAGGTGGAGGGTGTCGGAAATGTTGGACAAGGATATGCTCATGTGAAGGGATGACTGAGTAGTTGGGAGAAGTGAGGGGTAAAGGGGGCATGGAGGGGAGTGACAGGGTATAAAATGTCCATTTTGAGAACAGGCATTTCTTCTATCTTTGAACTTTGCTTAGTGTAAGAGGACATATATTTCTCTTTCTAGTTCTTCTGTTTTGCACTGCATGCAGAAGGTCTTCTTGGGGTTCCATTCCAGTTTTTGTTTCTGCATTTGTAATTTGTGGTATTTTATTCTATATTAGATGAAGGTAGGTCTGTCTGTATTCGGTGTATGTGACTGAGATTAGGTACTTTGCAGCAAGTAGGGATTTGTATCAGTCTTATTTGTGGTATTTTCTCAATATGATATTGCACTGGTGGTGAACTGCTGCCTTTTTTTCTTGGAGTTAGTGCTGCTTCAGTATGGTAGGTTTGATAAATATGTACAGAGTGGGGTTTGTTTTTTTTCCAGGTTTTCTGTTATTTTATAATGCACCTGGTGGTATAGGGAGTTTGTGATGCTGTTATTGAGATAACACCAGACCCAAAATATCTCTTTAGTATGGTGAGTTATACAGGGAAATGTCTTAATTCTGATCTGTGCTCATTGTTAGGACGTGGGAGATTCCTTTGGATGCAGAGTTTTTGATTTTATTTAGTCCCATGACAGTCATGTCTTCAGTGTGTCACGCAAGTGAGTGTCATCTCTCAGGTGAGTCCTGATAGAAAAAAGGTTGAGAACCACCGATCTAAAGCATCCAATGCTGCATTTCTCTTTTCTGTATTCCTGCAGTGTAATTAATGATAACCCCTCTGAAAACAGTCTTAAAGGCCTCCCACCAAATCAAAGAAGTGTCACCTGTAAGATTAAACTGGAAAAACTCCTCATACTTGGTCTTCAGGAGAGCAATAAAATCACAGGCAAGCCAGTGTTGAATCTCCACTGAGGGGCTGCTTTAGGAGCACGATTGCATTCAATAGTTAAAGTAATCAATGCATGATCTGATACTACAATACTATTGACTGCAGATTCTCGCCCTCTGGGCAATAAAAGATTAGAAATAAGAAAATAATCTATTCTAGAGTGACATTATGGAGTATTGAAAAAAATATTTATCTGTAAGATGCTGAAGCCTCCAGAGGTCAGAAAGACCCAAAGCATTAATTAGAGAGTGGAAAGCTACACCAGACTTGAAGGGGTCCAAATGCACCTTCGATTGCCTATCCATGGATCAAGGGTTAAATTAAAATCTTCACTTGTCACTAATGGTATATCCCCTTCTTTGGTTATAACCCCAGCAAGATCATGAAAAAAGCCAGGCGTGTAGTTGTGGGGGTATATACGTTTAACACAAAAAGGACTTGCCATGAATCTCACTCCTAATCTTAACCTACCTCCCTTCAAAATCAGAAGCCTGAATCAAAACCTGAACATGCAATGGCTTCCTACATAAAGTGGTGACACCATTCTTCATGCCTTGAACTACTGAGAAGGTCAATCCCGTGAGTCCATGACCAGACAGTTTAGTAGATTCTTGAAAATTTAAGTGGGTTTCTTGCAAATAAATTATACCAGGATTAAAACACTTAAGATGTAGCATCACTTTTTTTTTCTTTCCTGGGACCTTTTACATTTCAAGATAGAAGTTCCAATAACTTCCCCATTGCTTCTAGTGCTTAATATAATGCAAAACAAGGAAGATGTGGGAGAATGAATGAAATTATCAAAGAAATTCTCAAATTACTAGCCATCCGAATGAATAAAACAGTTAAATGGTAAGCAAAAACAAACTGCAACTTTCCAATCTGAGACATCTGGGTCTTGATAAGGAGCAGAAAGGTGCCATCTCCCCATTCCCAGGCTATGAAAAAAAAAAAATGTATATATAGCATAAACCACCTAGATCTGGCCAAAGAGAAGGTAACTATTCTTCCAGAACAGCCTCATGTCCCTTTGAGGAAAATGAACAACCCACCATGAAGCCCTAAGCCTTCTCCATCCCGGATAACTCCCCGTTTAACAGATCCATACATCTTACATGCGTCCACAATCCATTCACACAAACCACATCAACAATCACTATCAAAGCCCACACTCACCATAATGCTCTCTATCACTCACTGCCCTCCCTTGCAGCACGCATCCACACCCAATCAATCACTACACGAAAAAAAAAGCAAAGCGCCGCAAACAGCTCCCACACTAGAGAGAAGTCAGCTAAACTCATGAAGTTAGTGACCTCCTCATCTCCTTTTCAAGCTTGATCAATCATACAGCCAGAGCCCACCACCACAGACATATAAGCAAAAAAAAATAAAAAAATCGCTAGATACTGTGAGTGGCCCATCGAGAGCAGGCAGTGAAACTAATGAACTTATACAAAGGCACAAGCTTCTTAAGAGTCCAAAGTCTATTCAGAAACTTAGACAACTAGAAGCAGTCAGAATCTGTTGCAAAACAAAAGGAAATAAATCTGTGGTGCTCCACAGAAGAACAGGCAATCTTTTTGTATATTCACCAAAATAAAGCACAGCTTGACAAACAGTTTGGTGAACCAAGTGGCAAATCACCATAGGAAAAGTCAGAGGAACTCACTTCACCACCATCTCACTGGCAGAAATCTCATCCAAGAAGGACTGGAATACAGTAGGGTTGTCAAAATTCTTCATTATATTTATAGTAACCTGCATCTGCATGGGATAAAAGAGTCCAAATTTGGGGAGTCACGTGATGTGGTAAGCTGGGAAGACGTGCTTCTTCCTGGCTCCAGGCCCGCCTCACACATCGCAAGAAATTTTCACGCGCCAAGCCAGGGAAAATCGCTGAAGGATGGATCGGGGACAGGACATATGCCCAGTGTCTGTTTTCGGGGCAAACCAACCCTACTGATGACCACCAAGAATAACAAGAAGGAAAAAGACAAACCACGGGCTCCGGAGCAAAAAATGGCGGCCGCTGCAGACAGTGAGTCCCCCTCCCCCTCGTCGCAGCTTACCATTGCCGACATTAAAGACGCAATTCGGGAGGCCCTCGACGAGAAATGGTCCGAGATCACGGCACAATTGGGGGAGGTTCGGGAGACAATCGCGGCATTTTCCCCACGTCTTGAGGCAGCTGAAATGTGGATTTCAGGGTTAGAAGATGCCGCGGCTATCTGGGATCTTAAAATGGCCATCCACGATAAAACAGTGCATGCCCTGCAGACCAAGGTAGAGGACCTTGAGAATAGGGCCTCACGGGACAATTTAAGATTTTTACGTTTTCCAGAGAGTGTAGAGGAGAGATTCCTGTGCTCCATTCTAGAGGCATGGCTCCCGAAGGTGCTGTCGCTACAGCACTTACAAGAGAAGCTGGTGGTGGAGTGAGCACACCGGCTAGGAGCAAAGCAGCGGGACGCTCCCGGCTCGTCATCGCTAAGATCCTCAACTCGGCGCATAAGGCTGAGATCTGGAGGGCCTCACGGTCCAAATCTGACTTGCTATACCAGAACCATAGGATCCGTATCTTTCAAGATTTCTCAGTGTCGGTGTCTGAGGCACGCCGGGGATTCTCACCTATTTGCTCTTCTCTGCACAACAGGGGAATTAAGTTTGCGCTGATGTTCTCTGCTCGCCTAAGAGTTTGTCAAGCTGACAGAATTCATAACTTTGAAAACTCAGACGAGCAGAGAACATGTACTCTTTTGCTTGGTGGTGGGGCACCTGAGAGTCTACGTTGGCTGATTTCTTGTGCCTGAGGGGGGCAAAGCTCCTCAGCTTCTTACCAATTGCCCTGTGGAGTGGACAGCCAGATGGACATTACCGTGGGCCACGGAGTACAATTTTTTTTGTTGGAACAAAAGGCTTACAGTCCAGAACTGGTTGTTTGTCTGTTATTTACCTGGGACCTTCTCTTTGTTAAGCCACCGTTGCGCCTTGGTTTGTTTGGCATGGCTGTCTGGTTTGTCTGAGGACTGATTGCGTTGGCTGCCTCAGTTGGCTCGAGACTTGGGGTTGTGAAAGACCTGACTGCAGACTCAGGACCCATTGAACTCTTTTTTTTTTTGCAGCACGCACTCTGGAATGTAGGCTGGAAAGATGCTTCATGGACACGGAGAAGAATTCTTTTATCTCTCGCTTATACTGTTACTCCTAGGATTGTTTATTCACGGAGACTTTCTCTAAAATTTCTTTTGGGGTTTTTTTTTGAATGGGGCACTACTTTTGTGATTATCTGGGCAACACAGTTCGGGGCCTCCATATCTGCCTATAGCGCCTCTACTTCTTCAGAGCGGGTGTGAGGGAGAGGGGATTCTTAAGGTATAGGGGTGAACCTTTTTGAGGTCCTTTTATTCACCCTTGGTGCAGAAAGATATAAAATACTCGCTTTTTGATATTGTGGAGGTTTGGGGCTTGGACCTGGACACATCTAAACATGAACTCCGCACTTCCTTTATGGGAGTTTTGAGAGACGGGAAGGAGTGGTGTTGGGAGAGGGGAAGTCAATCTAACTGGGAGTGGTGGGAGTGGGTGGGATCTGGTGAGACAGGGGTTTGAGTGGTAGCGTATTGGGGGGGCATTAGGGAGGGTAGGGAAGGGGGGGGGGAGGCG